>NC_062546.1:135777093-135977093 GCF_016906955.1 Phacochoerus africanus
TCTCTCCTTTCCCTTTCCTCTTCCCCTTTTCCCTTTTCTCCTTTCTGTTTTCAAATAGCTTGTCAATTATGAGAAAAATGTTATAGAGAAAAATCTATATTAAATCTCAAAATGAGAATCCTAAAAAAACAGTCTTCCTTGAATCTCTGAATCTTGACAACATTTATTGTCACTAGAAAAAAGTGGAGTGAGTGGGACTAGTTGGCTAAACTGTTTAAAATATGATAATGGCACTCATGCTCTAATAACAATCTGAGTGCCTGCTAAAACTTGAGAGCTTCTTCCATAAGTGCTAGAAAGTAGAAGTCCCTGCCCTAATGGAACTTATAGTCTATCTTTAGTGATAATTTACCAAAGAAAAGATTTAGTTCTGAATCTAATAGGGAAAGGTGGTTACATTGATAAATTAACAGTCGAGGTATATCTTAAAAGCTGAATAGAATTTTACCAGTTAGAATAGAGTGATAAATTTTCCTGCCTGAGACAAGATTCAGTCAATGTCACAGATAAAGCTAAGTGCACCTGGCATATCATCATAAAAATAGAAATATTTGTGAGATATCTATCAACTAGTTAATAAAGAGATTGTGGTGGATATTATATTTAATTCTTCAAAAGCCTAGTGAGGGATTGCTAATTCCCTTTCATATATGATGAAATAGGTTCCATGAATCTAGGGAACTTTCCCAAGGCCACCCCAGAGCCTGAATTGCAACCTGGATCATGTGACACAAAATGATTACACTTTATCTCTCCTTGGAGAACTTCTCCAAGGTTTTTAGTTTGTACAACCAATGAACTGACTATTAGAACTTCTCATCTTTCCATGTGAGAAGAAGCAAAGATCTACAAGGATATTTAGGAATCATGAGTAAATGGGAATCACTGAAGTTATGATAATGGAAGGCATAGCAGAAAGAAAGTTGTATAGAATGAGATGAGAATGGAACTCATGAATTAAACCAGTATTTAAGGAGTAAGCAATGGGGACTGGGAGGGCATTTACAGAGAGAAAGAGAAACGGAGAGAAGGAGAGACTATGCTGTTGCAAAGGACAAGTGAGGAAATGTTTTCAAGGACAAAGTACTTAATTGCAGCACAGGCATCAGAGAAGTCAAGTAGGATTAGGAGAGAACATAGGCAATTAGGAGGCTACAGATGATCTGGAAGAGTAGAATAATAGTAGAGTGGTGGAATCAGAAGCTATAGTGAGTGGGTTATGTAGGAAATGGGTGGTGAGAAAGTGACATGAAAAAATTTCTCAAGCATGAAAGAATTCTATTTACAGATAAACATCTTAATAAAGATGAAGAATTTATGGAGCAAAGAAGAACTGAGGCAAGAGATTTTCTTTCTAAGGGATATGAGGAAAATCCTAGATCAAACTATGGCCAGGAGCCCAAATCCAATGTGACACCTTTTGTAAATAAAGTAGTATTGAAAAGCAACCACACCCATTCAAGTATATATTGTCAATGACTGTTTTCTAGCTACAGGCAGAGTTGAGAAGATGGAGCAGAGATCATATGGCCCACAAGGCTGAAAATATTTGCCATCTAGCCCTTACAGACAATGCCTGCCAATCCCTGCTCTAGGTTCAAGAGAAAGAAATAGTTGAAAAGAAATATAGAAAATTCAACACTGCATGGAGGGGGCTTCAGTGTGAATTGATGGAATAGTCATCCAGAAGACGGAAAGAGACAGACTCAAGGGCACATATTTAAGACAAATTTTGGGGAAAAAGGGAGGGCACCTCTTTGTTTGAGATGGGTGGGAAGGAACTTAAGGAGGTGGAGTATATTTGGTTTCTGAATTCCCTTTTGTTTCCCAGAAGACACCTTTAGGAGTTAATTATCCCTCCTCTCTTGCTATAAGCTAGCTGGTAGACCCATGTTCCAGGGTCTATTGTACCCCTAATCCCAGTCAGGTACAAACCCTGGTCCCCAAGAAAGGGCAGGATGAAGGAGTGTGGGAGGATCAAAGCAATTGCATCATCACCATTAGAAAATCACCACATGCAAACCATTGTGGACAAAAGGTCTGCCACTGAATATGACAAGGAAGAACAACCCTGGGAAACCAGGCTGAATTGAATACTGCAGCCAAGTTATAGCAAAGATTTGTATTACAAGAAAGGTGATAGTCATTATCTCTGAAATTTTTAATAGGATTTTCAACTTGCAGGAAGACTTAAACAAGCTTTGGAAGAAATATATGAGGCTATATGGAAAGAAATGATGATTGCTCCAAGAATCCTTATTGTTTCTTCCCCAATGAAAAAAAATCCCATTCCATTTAGAATTCATTTAAAAAATCAGAAAATGTATTTATAATATTATCAGGTATCTAGTATACTTCACACTCCTCTCTGCCCCAAACACAAACACACTGCTTTCTTTTCATCATCTTCCTCATTTCCTATAGAAAGTCATCAGATGACAGAGAATTCTACAGACTGTAGCTTTGGGCTTTTTTTCCTTTGATTTTACTATTTCGGCTCTTGGTGGTAGAAGAGTTCTTCAAGAGGGCAACTGTGTATGAACCATAGTTTAAGTTCAGAAGGAACCGTAGTAGAGGAATGTCCAGTTCATACTCATTTTAAACATTTGAACCCCTTCTGGTTTCACTTGTGTAACAAAAAATTACATTATGCTTTATTGACTAATTCTTAAGGTTGGTTTGCATTTTAGTGTATTTTTGTATCTTATGCTTGCTATATATCATGTGATATATAACATGAGCATATATTTGCACATAAAAGTGAGTGCTTTAGGAGTTTCCACTGTCACACAATGGGATAGGTGGCATTTCTGTAGCACTAGGACACAGGTTTGATCCCTGGTCTGACACTGGGTTAAAGGATCTGGCATTGCTGCAGCTGTGGCATAGGTTGCAACTGCGGCTCGGATCTGATCCTGGCCCAGGAACTCCATATACCAAGGGGTGGCTAAAAAAAGAAAAAAAAAAAGTGAATGCTTTAATAACTAAAAAAATTAATGATTATTCATAGATGATGTAAACTTTGATCTACAAGTTTATCATCCACTTCAATCTTAGAAATTGTAAAGTTAAACTGTCCTTGGATAGTAAGATACTTGATTCTCCATAATAATCTATTTTAGGTTAAAGGACTTTACTCTTTTTTTAAAAAAAAATTTATTGCAGTATAGTTGACTTACAATGTTGTATTAGTTTCAGGTGTACAGCAAAGTGAATCAGTCATACATATAAATATATCCATTTTTTTAAATAGGCTCTTACAAACCATTGAGTAGATTTTCCTGTGCTATATAGTAGGTTCTCATTAATCATCTTTTTTACTGTGGTGTGTATGTGTTATTCCTACCCTCCCAATTCTGAAGTATTTTACCCTTAAGAATTTTTCTTTGTTTTCTTCCTCTCCCTTTCTTTCTCTTCTTCCTCCTCCTCATTAGGAAGACTTCATTTAGGAAGACTTCACAGGCATCATTGACACTTTCCATATCACCCTGCACCTATACTGCATTTTCATATGCATGTTATTTTTCTGTTTCATCTGTATCACCTACTAGTCTCTGAGACCAGGAGTCCATGCCACTAGCATAGGGCAGGGCCCTTGTTTGTCTTGTTCATAGCTATATGTCCAATGACAGAGTATCCTCACAAAGCAGGATACTATATCTCTAGATATAGATCTACATCTATATATTTATATTTTTATCTGTACCTATATAGAAAGATTTCATGCAGGCCCTAACACATGCAATATGTCTAAATATTTAAGGTATTTGAAGTTTTAAAATTATAAATAAATTATTTTGAAAGTTATACATTGAACAAAAAATGTTAAGACAAATGTTTTATCTTTTTGCCTTGACAATTATATCTTCATAAACACATGGAAGGCTGGGTTCAAATTTAGAATTTTGTGTTGCCTGGGTCATCAGAGCTCTTCCAGAATGAGAGGCTGACCTGTGGCACTTTCCCTCTTGCTCCCTACATAAAGAGGCTTAAAATGCATGCTTCAGAGAAACCCTGCCATTCTCACTTCCACCCAGCTGCCTCCTGGCATTTTCTTGGGTCTAGAAGCACACACATCAAGGGTACTTTCCACCTGTGGGAGGGCAGAACTGGATAAGAGCCCTGCATGGGCCCAGGAAGTAGACTCCAGGAATTTCAGGTGCCTAGAGCATGGTGTAAAAGGAGGGCATGGGTTCCAAGAGAACACATCCTCATGGTCTCTTGGATTCCTCACAGAAGAGTAAAGGAGAGTACTGCAGGGAGATTAAGACTGGACTTTGTAAAACAGGACAACCTTCTTGCCTACGTCAAAAGATGGGTGCAGTGACTTATATCAAGAATTTAGAGGTCTAAAAATTAGAAGAAACATTGTTTATATTTTATTTTGCTCTTTTCAATAGAAGATAGTATATAAGGGGCTAAAAGATATACATTTTAGTTCTAATTCCTAGTCACAATAATCTTGGTCTGAAGACAAGTCTCTGAATTTAAGATTCCTCACTAGTCAACCCTACACAATTGATGTAAATTCCAATAACATAATGTATGCAGTAAATTAACTATGACATAAAGCAATAACTGGCAGGATTGGAGCCAGAATATTCTTATTGTAATAGTTTTGTTTCATTTTACTAAAATCTCTCCACATGTTAGCTTTGATACTGCCTTGTGGGCCAATATTGAGCAAGATATTTTCCCATATGAAAAATAAGATTCTACCTTCATCATTCAGAGCTCCTGAACAGTTCATCTTAGTCTCCAAACTGGGATTGTCCATGTCCATTTGCATGGGTATTCATCTTTGAGAGGAAACAAGTATAATCAAGAAGCATGATTTTAGCTCTCTGTATTTTTCTAAACTTATACGCATTTTTTTAAAGTCATTTTAGATATGAATCTAGCAGTTGCTTATATCGTATAGAATGTAGACCAGTATAGGGTCTCATGGAAGAAACTTACTGATGTAGAATTTGCTATAGGATGCAAATTTTACTTGCATTTGAAAGAATGTGTTCAAAGAACAAAACAGCAATCTAGACTTTACATATTCTACCCAATCTTTTTTCATACTGTTTGTATCTTATTTACTTTTCTTACCAAGAAGAACAACCTTTAAAAGATCATCATCTACCATAATAAGGACCTTTAATTTTTATAAAATATGCATTTCCATTTTGGTTTATCACAGGATATTAAATATAGTTCCCTGTGCTATACAGTAGGACTTGCAGTTTATCTATTCTATATAATATACATCTGCCAGCCCCAGACTTCCACTCCATTCCTCTCCCCAGTCCTCACCCATTGGCAATCACAAGTCTGTTCTCTATGTCAGTGAGTCTGCTTCTGTTTTTTAGATAAGTTCATTTGTGCCATATTTTAGATTCCACATATGTGACATCATATGCTATTTGTCTTTCTCTTTCTGACTTATATCACTTAGTATGTTAATCTCTAAGTCCATCCATGTTGTTGTGAATAGCATTAATTTTATTCTTTTTTATGGCTGAGTAGTATTCCATTGTATATATGCACCACATCTTCTTTATTCATTCATCTATCGGTGGACATTTAGGTTGTCTCCATGTCTTGGCTATTGGGAAAGTGCTGCTATAAACATAGAGGGGTGCATGCATCCTTTTCATATACATACATATATTCATATCTATATTCATATATATATATATATATATATATATATATATATATATTTGTCTTTTTAGGGCTGTATCCACAGCATATGGAGTTCCTAGGTTTGGGGCAAATTGGAACTGTAGCTGCTGGCCTGAGCCACAGCCACAGCAATACCAGATTCAAGCTGCATCTGTGACGTACACCACAACTTACAGCAATGCTGGATCTTTAACCACTGAGTGAGGCCAGGGATAAAACCTGTGTCCTCATGGATGCTAGTCAGATTCGTTTCCCTGAGCTACAATGGGAACTCCTTTTTCATGTATTTTTCATCCAGATATATGCCTGGGAATTGGATTATAGGATCATATGGCAATTCTATTTTTAGTTTTTTGAGTAACCTTCCTTCATATTGTTTTCCACAGTGGCTGAACCAGTTTACATTCCCACCAACAGTGTAGGATGGTTTCCTTTTTTTTTTTTTCTTCACACCCTCTTCACCATTCGCTATTTACAGACTTTTTAATGATGGCCATTCTGACCAGTGTGAGATAGTACCTCAATGTAATTTTGTCTGTTTGTTTTTGGCCATGGCCACAGTAGTCAGAAGTTCCTGGGCCAAAGATCAAACCCACACTACATCAGCAGTCTGAGCCACTGCAGTGACAATGCCACATCCTTAACCCACTAAGCCACATGGGAATTTCATTGTTGTAGTTTTGATTTGTGCTTCTCTAATAATTAGCAAAGTTGAGCATCTTTTCATGTGCCTGTAGCATCTATATGTTTTCTTTGGAGAAATGTCTATTTAGCTCTTCTGTTCATTCTTCAATTGGGTTGTTTATTCTTTTGTTGTTGAGCTGCATGAAATTAAGCCCTTGTTGGATGCAGTTTACAAATATTTTCTCCCATTACATAGGTTGTCTTTTTGTTTTGTTTATGGTTTCCTTTGCTGTGTAAAAGCTTGTAAGCGTGATTAAGTCCCACTTGTTTATTTTTGCTTTATGTTTCTATTTTCTTGGGGGACTGATCTAACTAAGATAACATTGCTATGATTTATGTCAGAGAATGTTTTGCCAATGTTCTCTTCTAGGGAGTTTTATGGCATCACTTCTTATGTTTAAGTCTTTAAACCATTTTGAGTTTATTTTTGAGTATGGTGGGAAGGAATGTTCTAACTTCATTGATTAACATGCAGCTGTCAGATTTTCCCCAAGACCCTTTGCTGAAGAGACTCTTTTTTTCCATTGTACATTCTTGCCTCCTTTGTTGAAGAATAATTGACCATAGGTGTGTTGGTTTATTTCTGGGCTCTTTATTCTGTTCCATTGATCCATATGTCTGTTTCTGTGCCAGTGCCATGCCATTTTGATTATTGTGGCTTTTTAGTATTGTCTGAAATCTGGGAGGGTTATGCCTACTGCTTTATTCTTTTTCCTCAGGATTGCTTTGGCAATTCTAGGTCTTTTATGGCTCCATATAAGTTTTAAGACTATTTATTCTAGTTTCATAAAAAGGCATGGGTAAATTTGATAGGAATCCTATTAAATTTGTAGATTGCTTATAGTATGGCCATTTAAACAATATTAATTCTTCTAATCCAAGAGCATGGGATATCTGTCCATATTTTGAATCATCTTCAATTTCTTTTATTAATGTTTTATAGTTCTCAGCATACATCTTTCACCTCATTGGTCAAGTTTATTACTATTTTATTTTTATTTTTTGGTGAAATTTTAAAAGGGATTGTGTTTTTACATTTCCCTTCTGATATTTCATTGTTAGTGTAAAGAGATGCAAGCAATTTCTGTATGTTAATCTTGTATTCTGCTACCTTGCTAAATTCATTTATCAGTTCTAGTAGTTTTTGTGTGGAGTCATTAGGGTTTTCCACATATAGAAGCATGGCATCTGCAATATAATGACAATTTTAACCTTTTTTCTTCCAATTTGGATACATGTTATTTCTTTATCTTATCTGATTGCTATGGCTAGGATTTCCAATACTATATTGAATAAAAGTGGTGAGAGTAAGCATTCTTGTTTTATTCCAGATTTTAGTAGGAAGACTTTTAGTTTTTCACCATTATTATATTGGCTGTGGGTTTGTCATAAATTCCTTTTATTATGTTGAGATATGTTCCTTCTATACCCACACTTTGGTAAAAGTTTTTATTGTAAATGGATTTTGAATTTTATCAAATGCTTTTTCTGCATCTATTGAAGTGATCATATGGATTTTGACTTTTGTTGATATGGTATATCACATTTATTAATTTGCATATGTTGAGCCAACATTGTGAATTTCAGATGAATCCAACTTGGTCTTTGTCTATGATCTTTTTTATGTGTTGTTGCATTTGGTTGGCTAGCAGTTTGTTGAGAATGTTTGCATCTAAATTTGTCAAAGATATTGGCCTGTGATTTTCTTTTTTGGTGGTTTTTGTCTGGTTTCTGATTTTGGTAGCAGGGTGATGGTGGCATCATAGAATTTCTTCAGGACTGTTACCTCCTCTTTGGTCACTTGGAAGAGTTTCAGAATGACTGGTATAAATTCTTTTTTATATGTTTGGTAGAATTCATCTTTAAGCCATCTGGTCCTGGAGTTGTGTTTGCTGGGAGTTCTTTGGTTTTGGTTTTAGTTCTTTTAAAATTTTATTAGAGATTCTATTTTACTTCTAGTGATTGGTCTGTTCAAATTATCTATTTTTTGTTGATTCTGTTTTGGTTGGCTGTATGTTTCTAGAAACTTGTCCATTTCTTCTAGGTTGTCTAATTTGCATCTATCTGTTCACAGTATCCATATATATATATAGTATATATAGTATTTCTATGCTATTGGTGGTTATTTCTCTTTTTCAATTTCTTATTTTGTTTATTTGGATTCTCCCTCTTTTCTTCTTGGTGAGTCTGACCAGAGGTTTGTCAATTTTGTTTACCCTTTCAAAGAACCAGCTCTTGGTTTTATTGATTTTTTTCTTTTTTAATATCTATTTTATTTCCTCTCTGATCTTTATAATTTCCTTCCTTTTGCTGACTTTAGATTCTATTTGTTCTTCCTTTTCTAAATCTTCTAAGTGGTAGGTTGGGTTGTTGATTTGAGATTTTTCTTGCTTTTTGAGTAAGGCCTGTTACTGATATGAATTTCTAAGAGCTGCTTTTGCTGCATCTCATAGATTTGTATGGTTGTGTTTTCATTGTCATGTGTAAAGGTATTTTTAACTTTCTCTTTGATTTCATCATTTACCCATTGGATTTATAGTAGCATGTTGTTTAGTCTCCACATAAACATTTATTTCTCATTTCTTTTTCTGTAATTGATTTATTGTTTCATGTCATGGTCAGAAAAGATGCTTGGAATAATTTCGTCCTCTTAAATTTGTTGAGGCTCATTTTGTGCCCTAGTATGTGGTTAATCCTAGAGAATGTTCCATGTGCACTTGAAAAGAATGTGTGTTCTGGGGGTTTGGGGGTTAAATACCCTGAATATATAAATTAAGTCTAACTGTTCCATTGCATCATTTATGATCTCTGTTGTCTTATTGATTTTCTGTCTAAAAGTCTATTCATTGATGTAAGTGGGATATTACTGCCTCCCACTGTTACTGTATTCCTGTAAATTTCTCCCTTTATGTCTGTAGGTATTTGTTTTATGTATTTAGGTGCCTCTATATTAGGTGTATGTGTGTGTGTATATATATACATATATATATAATATCCCCATACTGATCATTTTATCATTATATAGTGTTCTTCTTTACTTTATGGCCTCTATTTAGAAGTCTATTTGTCTGAGATGAATACTGCAATTCCTGCTTTCTTGTCATTTCTAGTCCCATGGAATATCTTTTTCCATTCCCTTGCTTTCAATCTGTGTGTCCTTTCACCTAAAGTGGGCCTCTTATAGGCAGCATATTGTAGGCTCTTGTTTTATTATCCAACCTGCCTTTCTATGTCTTTTGATTGGGGCATTTGGTGCACTGACATTTAAGATAATTATTGATAGATATGTATTTATTACCATTTTAAACCTTGTTTTCTACTTGATTCTGTGTTTATTTTTTGTTCTGTTTTTCCTTTGGGGTTTGATGATTTCATTTTATTTTATGCTTGTGTTCTCTTCTTCTTGGTTTTTGTGAATCGACTGTATGTTTTTGACTTGTAGTTACCCTGTTTTTCAAGTATATTATCCCCTTCCTATTTTTTTCTTTTTTTTTTTTAAAGATTTCCTTTATTCTTTTTATTTTTTTTTGTCTTTTTTGCATTTTCTAGGGCCACTCCCATGGCATATGTAGGTTCCCAGGCTAGGGGTCTAATTGGAGTTGCAGCTGCTGGCCTACACCAGAGCCACAGCAATGCGGGACCCAAGCTGCATCTGCAACCTACACCACAGCTTACAGCAACACCAGATCCTTAACCCACTGAGTGAGGCCAGGGATCGAACCTGCAACCTCATGGTTCTTAGATTCCTTAACCACTGTGCCACAACAGGAATTCCACCCTTACTATTTTTCTTTGCTTTAGACTGACAGTCATATAGGCTCAAACACATTTTTTTTAAAAATCTGCATTTTCTTACACTCCTTCACCACATTTTTTAAATTTTAATGTCCTCTTTTACATCTTTATGTTTATCCTTTTGTTGTTCATTGTGGTCATCATCACTTTCACTACAAAGAAAAAAAAATGTTTTTTTTCCTCTTTTTCCATTTTAATCTGTATACTAGCTTCTTTAAATGATTTACTTTCTGCTTTTTTTTTTTCTTTTCTTTTCTAAAGCTTCTTACTCTGTTTAGAGAAGATCTTTCCACATTCTTTTAGGATAGGTTTAGTTGCTGTTTTCTTTTAGATTTTACTTTTCTGGGAAAGTCTTTTTCTCTCTTTCTATTCTAAATGATACTGTTGATGGGTAGAATATTCTTGGTTGTAGATTTTTCTTTTTCAGGACTTTGAATATATTTTGCCACTCCCTTCTGGCCTGCAATGTTTCTGTAAAGAAATCAGGTGAGAGCCATATGATAGCCTTGTAATTAACCCTTTTTTTTTCTTTCTGCCTTTAGAATTCTCTCTTTATCTTCAACTGTTTAATTACAATATGTCTTGGTGTAGGTCTGTTTTGGCTCATTTGTTTCAGACCCTCTATGCTTCGTGTATATGGATATCTGTTTCTTTCTTTAGGTTTGAGAAGTTCTCAGCTGTAATTTCTTCAAATACTTTTTTGATTCCCTTTTCTCTTTTTCTTCTGGAACCCCTATTATGAGTAGCTTGGGGCTTTATAGTATCCTATAGATATCATATAATTTTAATTTGTCTTTTAGTCTGATGTTCTGATTGGGTGATTTCCATTAGTCTACTTTCCAGATCACTTATTCTTCTGCATTGTTCATTGTGCCATTCATTGCTTTTAGTTCAGCTTTTGTCTCTGTAAATGATTTTCTAATTTTTTAAGTTTCTCTTTATAGTTTCTAATTCCTTTTTACAGTAAGCTGCCTTTCTGTCCATAGTCTTTTCTAATTCCTTCAGTATTTTCATTATCTCCTTTATGAACTCAGCATCTATTAAATGGGAAGGGAAGGGACTATTTCATTGTTTATTCTTTCGGGAGAATTATTGTGGTCTTTTAATTGGGAGTGTTTCCTCTGCATCTTTATTTGACTTATATTTCTCTTACTCTGTGAGTTTAGGAGCAATGATTATCCACTGTGGTCTTACATGGCTATTTTTATGAGAGATGGTTGCGTGAGTTTAATATTTTTGGTGCTAGGGCTGTTTTTAGTATGGATGTTTGCCTCCTCTTTCCTCAGTATATGCTGACTGTTATCCCCTCATGGGGGGTGGGCAGATATGGTGACTGTGGCCCACCCTGAGCCTTCAGCAAAGGTGGTAACTTTGGCTGCTTTTGCCCACCCCTGGGGTTATGCCTACATTCACTCTAGGATTCCACAGAGGTGGTGCCCTACTGGGTGAGATCGCATGCTGGAAGAAAGAGGCTGTTAAAGTGACCCTGCCCTTCTCTTCACATGCCCTCCAATAATGGTGCCTCACTTCTATGGCAGGCTCAGACTCCCTCCTTGTATACCCTCGGTTGTGGGTGAACCACACTTCAGTCCCTTCAGGCTGTCTCTGCACAGCCAACCCAGCCCTCTCCCTGGGTCTGACCTCCTAAGCCCAATCTTCAGCACCCAGCTCCTGCCTGCACCTGAAGGAAGCACTTGTCTCAATGTGGGGAGTGCAGGGAGCAGCATGGACTACTTGTGCAGGTCTCTCACTTTTCTGCAAACTTGTTTGTTGCACTATCCTCAGAAGATATGAAGCCCCCCCCCCAAAACATCTTGGCTGGTCTCCCCACCGTGAGGGGCTCCCCAGGGTGGAGTAGCCTTTCTTCTTTCACAGCTCCCTCCCAGCAGCACAAGGACCTTTAATTCTTAATGATCAACTCTGCTTGAAATGTCAGTATTGTCATATTCTAACCATGGTAGATTTGAATTTGGGCCTATATTTGAACTGTCCCAGATTTGAATCCCTATACTTCCAGTTACTAGTCATGGGTCCTTTTGCAAACTACTTAGTTTCCTTAAGTCTCAGTATTACCACCTTTGAATTGAGAAGATAATAATTTCCTTGAAAGTTTGTCTGATAATTAAATGAGATAAGAGGAAAGGAACTAGTATATATGTTACTTTCCAGGAACTGTCACTGACAGAAGGAGTTATTTGATATTCTAGGGGATAGAACTAAAGAGAAATAATGAAGAAAAGTTACTGGAAGTAGATTTCAGAAGCATAATGTAAAACATCCTCTAACCCTTCCTCTACTCATTTATGATTAGGAGATTTTATTTTATTTTAATTTTTTTTTTCTCTGTACAGTATGGGGGCCACGTTACACTTACATGTATACATTTTTTTTCCCACCCTTTGTTCTGTTGCAACATAAGTATCTAGACAAAGTTCTCAATGCTACTCAGCAGGATCTCGTTGTAAATCCTGATTAGAAGATTTTAATTCATTTTCTGGCCCTGACAATTTCTTTGTTATTTTTATTAAAAATATTTTTTTCTGAACAGCTAGAGTCTCATTACATACAAAGAAAATTCACTAATTACTCTCCAGGTATTCTAGTTCCTCTTCTTTTATCCTACATTCAATCAATGACAGTTTTCTCAACTCATCTTCTAAACACTAATATCTAATCCCTCTTCATTCCTATACTATTGCTTTAGGTCAAACTTATCCCTTTTCAGCAGGGCCCCTTAGATTTCCTATGTGTTTTTCTTCTAGTTCTTCTTACTTTGTATATATATTTGTATGTATTTGGGCTTACTTTTTTTTTTTTCTCTTTTTAGGGCTGCACCCACAGCATATGGAGCTTCCCAGGCTAGGGGTCAAATCAGAGCTGTAGCTGCTGGCCTACACCACAGCCACAGCAATGCTGGATCCGAGCCGCATCTGTGACCTACACCAGCTCATGGCAATGCCTGATTCTTAATCCACTGAGCAAGGTCAGGGATCGAACCCACAACCTCATGGTTCTGAGTCAGGTTTGTTGACTGCTGAGCCACAATGGGAACTCTGGGGCTTACTTTTTTTAAGAAAAGAAAAACTTGTTTCCCTGGTTCTAACATACAAGGTTATTATTTTAACGTATTGAAAACACAGAAACATAAATACAAAGGGACCATTATCTATAATCATTTAGCAATGACCTCCATTTAAGTCGTCTTTCACTTGAAGTTTCATCTCTAACCATTAGTTATCAAATATCACTTAGAATAGTCATGACATAAACTCTGTTAATAGAATTTTACAAATAGATTGCAAATGATATGAATTAAACTATAAGAAACTCAAAATCGTATTTATAATTCTTATTCCTGATACCTGGTTACCAATACAAAGTGTTTAAATGCAATATTAAATATATGGATTATTTTGTGATCTTTTCACATGAGACTCTTATTCATTAGCATCCATAGTTTTAATATTAGCTTTGAAAATTTCTATTTCTAGTTCTTCCATTGTTGAGAGCATGCTGTACGTACTACTAACTAAAGAAGCATCCTAGTCTCTCTCATAACTTATATTCTTGTATATGCTGTGTTTTCTGTCTGTAATGCCTTTCCCTGTCCCTCACCATTCCTTCCTTCCCAGGCCAAATACATTGCGTCTTTTTGGCTTTCTAACTGGACCATGATACCCTTGAGTTCAGGGCTCTTTTTCCTCTGTTTTAAATATTTATCTTGTGTGTGTGTGTGCACACCCATACCTGAGTGTTTGAAAATCTTATCAATTTATAACACTGATGTTATAGTGCATATTTCCAACAAAATTATTTTTGATAAGTATGAGTATTATATTGCATTAGTGTTGATGTGTGATTACTAGATAAGTAATCATGCAAAAAAATGATTTGGGGAACTTAAGAGAAGAGTGTTTAACTCATCTACAGTAAATTCCTAGAATTTAATGAATCACTCAGCCAATTATGGCACTTAATTGTGCCAAAATTGTTTACATGTTAGTCTTTTTTTTTTTTTGTCTTTTTAGTGCTATACCTGAGGCATGGAAGTTTCCAGGTTAGGGGTCGAATTACAGCTGCAGCTGCCAGCCTTTGCCACAGTCATAGTAACATGGGATCTGAGCTACATCTCTGACCTATGCTGCAGCTTCCTGCAATGCTGGATCCTTAACCCACTAAATGAGAACAGGGATCAAACCCACATCCTCATGGTAACTAGTCAGGTTGTTATCCTGCTGAGCCACAACTGGAACTCCTATATGTTAGTTTCTTTCACTAGGCTCAGACCATCTTATTAATCTTATATTCCCAGTACCTCTCATTGTACTTTACAGAGTATGTACTAAGAAAGGAAGAAGAAAATAAGCAAATATGTTGAATTAGTGATAAAATTTGCCTTACTAGATACTTAGGAAACACGAAGAAGACACTATTTACCTAAATAGTACTTGTTGCCCTTTTATAAAATCAGAATAACAGATATTTGCTATTAATACCTACTATGGGTATGGTTAATATCAAGTGCACTTGATAATTATAATATTCATTAATACAGCCCTCACAAAATCTAATAAAATAAGACTTCATTAGAATATATTATGGATGCTAATGAATAAGAGTCTCATGTGAAAAGATCACAAAATAATCCATATATTTAAAT
This sequence comes from Phacochoerus africanus, assembly GCF_016906955.1. Lineage (NCBI taxonomy): Eukaryota > Metazoa > Chordata > Mammalia > Artiodactyla > Suidae > Phacochoerus > Phacochoerus africanus. Next base: position 135,791,906 of record NC_062546.1, read on the forward strand.
ATTACATTTAAACACTTTGTATTGGTAACCAGGTATCAGGAATAAGAATTATAAATATGATTTTGAGTTTCTTATGGTTTAATTCATTACCATTTGCAATCTATTTGTAAAATTCTATTAACAGAGTTTATGTCATGACTGGTCTAAATGCGATTTGATAACTAATGGTTAGAGGGCACAGACCGATATTTAAGATGTAAGGTTGCACCATGGCAACTTTGATGGGGTATTTTATATTGAGGATAACCAGATATGATATTTCTAAGAAAGGTCTAGATCACTAAAGAAAAGGAATGGCCTAATTGCATCTGTGGGAACTGCTCCTTAGCATAGCTTTAAAAAATTAGATAAATAAATGGATAGAGAGAAAGAGCTATAGGGTCATTGATGTTTTGGGTCGGGGAGGGGTAATTGCCATTTTTGAGGAGTCATAATATAAGTGTTTTTCAATAAATCTAAAGGGAGTAATAGGTACTTAGAAAATCAGTAGCTTGCTCTTGTAATGATAACAGTCTCTTCATGGTGGTTGATATGTTAGATCAGTTCTGGGTTGCTTTAGAATATAGCTTGCTCTTTTACAAGCTTGGCTCTTATTGTACATTTCCTCTTTTATGTAAGGTCACTTAGTTAGATTAAACTATTTGCTACAACACTACTGTTCAAACTATATACCTGCTGCAAGGGTGATAGTATAATGAAAGTGGAATGAACAAGCTACTGCACAACAGCTTGCATCCAGTAGACATTTCAGTAGGTATAGATGTTTACAGTAAATGCATTTTGCACATTATTTCAAACACAATCCTAGGAATGTAGATGAAACTTGCTTCCAGAGGAAAATTAAACTATAACATTAAATAGAATTTGCCAAGTAAACCATGGAATAGGTTTTTCTTAAAAATCAGGTACTAGGAAAAATAAAGAAAAATAAAGAATTCTTAATTGTAAGTTAAAATAAATATCCTTTATTCATTCTAATAATAAAGATTATTTGAGGGCCTACTCTTAGCCAGGCGCTCTTCACTATTTCCAAATAAAACAGAAATGAAAGTGAAAGAAGAAACATAACCAACTATATTTAAACTTAATTATGTTTAAAAATGCAAGTCTGACAATTGTTGCAACATGCTTTGGTTCTCTGGAACTTAGAAAGGGACCATGCATTCTCAACTTTCATCTCCTGAATAGGTTCTATTCTTCCTAGAGTTTTCAAATCTTTCCTCACAAATCTAATTCTGACAGTTTTTAACTATGCCCAATAAATTAAACCATAACATCTCCTATGATAACAAGGAAAATCAAACTGGAGAAATCATCTTCAGTGCTGACTTATGGCATCTGAACATTTAAGGGCAACTTAGGTCTTCTTGTGCCTCTCACTTAGAAGAGATAATCCATGTGAAAACAGACAAAATTGTAGGTTCAGTCATATCAAAATGTGATTTATGGGAAGAGATCTGGGAATGTCAATAATTGCAGAATAAATGGCAAGTTTCGAATTCCTTAAAAGAGGAATTGAATTCAGTAATTTTTTAACTTTTTTTTTTTTTGCTACCTCAATGTGGAGCATAATCCTTTCTTGCAAAGCTTTAAAATTTTTATTTTTTCCTTTAGCAAGTCTTGGGAATCCAATAAAATGCTATAACTCTACAGAGCAACACATATCCCAGTGTTTTTACCCTCCTGGCATATTTTTGGCGTGATATGACTTTTGCCATTAAAAAAATTAAATTGAAGTGGCACTGACAGAATTTCAAGTAAACAAAGCATCAACAGAAAGCACAGTGCCTCTGTGTGCTGAGAACTCCAACAGACAGTCATCTGCAAATGGACAACTTTAATTCGATTCCTGGCACCATTGGCAGTGCTGAGAATTCTCCTATCTCTTCACACCAGGGGTTTGCTCTTTTAAGCATTGCTCCCTGAAGGGAAGGAAAAACTAGAGAGAGAGGATTTCCATTGACCCTGCACAGATGAATGGATATGTCAATGGTGAATATTGGTTCAGCTTTGAACAGGGAATCCTGCAGTGGCCTCTCTTCTCTAGCCCTTCTATGCTAGTCTGATGTTGCTGAAGACTTGTGTGAGCAGGAATCTTTAAAAGATCAAGACAGAGAATGAGAAAATAAAAATATAAGCAGAAAAAAAAGACAAAATGCTTTTTAAAAATTAATGATAATTTAAATGTTTGGGAAATTCAATTCTCCAGAGACAAGTAATAGTGTATTAACTCTTGTGTTACTTCGGGTTTGCATTTAAAATTTGAGCCTCTGAAAGGTAAATTCCAAAACACTAATTGCTTATAGAGTCAATTAGTAATGTGGTGTCCATTTGACAGGTCCTGAAGAACAATTAAATACCAAATTGAGCATTAAGCACTTCAAATACTCTTATTCTTTCCCTTGCCAGTATTATAATGAAAGTGTACACAGATACAAGCTAAAGGAAAAAAATATCAACTCTACTTTGTTTGGAAGATGAGCACTACAATTACTAATCTTGCAACTGGGTAGATGCAAAAATTCTGCTTGAGTAACTGCAGAACACGCATTTATTTTCACATGCTTTATGGTTAGTTTTCATTCAGTTATCAATCAATCAATTATGATGTGACATGCTGTAATTTCCTAATCATACTAATATTCATGCTTTTATCACTATCAAACCTAGAGCACATACATTTCAATGAGACAGAAGTCTAATTATTTAAATATGCTAGAGCATATTACATCTTCAAGGCTGTTTCCTTTATGAGTTTTTCTCCTTAAAAAAAAATCTAATTTAATTGCAAGAGGAAAGTATATTAAAGAGCATTATACCCCTCCAGTAAGTAAAACTGATTTTTTACAGATCCTAGTAAGTATAGAATTTTTATGGATCCTTATTTAAAATTAAAGTTTTTTTGCTTGTTACTAAAAATAGCCAAATGTCATCTGTCACAAAAAGAAATAATAACCACATTAAAGGTGAAAGACATAATACATTTATTATCTTCTTTTTCAATGCTCTTGACCTGAAAAAAAAAATTATAGGGACTAACTAGGAATTGCTATATATCCTGAAAATATGATTTTGTATCATTTCTTGTAATTGGCTTAACTCTCAAAACATTTTGTTGTTGTTGTTGTTGTTGTTGTTTTGGCTGCACCTATGGCATGGGGAAGTTCCCAGATCAAGGACTGATCCCATGCCACAGCAGTAACCACCAGCAGTGACAACACCAGATCCTTAACCCACTAAGCCACCAGGAAACTCCTCAAAACATTTTTCTACACTTAAAATAAATCAGCATAGATAGTATAGATTACATATGGCAAACATGTATATGTTACCTTAGATCTTTATAAGGAAAAAAAAATCAGACTCAGCTGCCACAACTAATACTTCTTACAGAGCAGAGGCCCTCACTCCATTCAAATTATGGATATAGTTCCTCAGATATATTTCCATTAACAAAATGTTTCAATGTATATTTTCAAGAAAGCCCTGAAAATTCCACTACTTTGTTCGGTGGGGAGTGAGCAGATACTTTTAAAACTTATAGAAAACAATTATATCATGAACAACAGTAACAACAAAAAGTCCAAAGATGGGAGTTCCCATCATGGCTCAGCAGAAACGAATGTGACTAGCATCCCTGAGGACACAGGTTCTATCCTTGGCCTCACTCAGTGGGTCAGGGATCTGGTGTTGCTATGAGCTGTGGTGTAGGTCGCAGACGGAGCTCAGATCTGCTGTTGATGTGGCTATGACATAGCCTGGCAGCTGCAGTTCCAATTCAGCCCCTAGCCTGGGAACCGCCACATGCTGCAGGTACAGCTCTTAAAAAAAAAAAAAAAAAAATTCAAAGGCATTATTTTTTAACTACAAAGTCAAGTTATTTTTTAACAAATAAAAGTTGTCTCTCTTAAATTTCATATCCTTACATTTACTTTTAAAATAAAAAGCTTTTGGAGAAAAATTTCCATCTGCTTTAGAATTAGCATACCATTATAAAATAGTAAATTTATTTTTTAATTATGGAAAAATTAATATGTTTAATCATGCTATAACAGATACAGAAAATACTGAACTGGAAAATTTCACAGGATTAAACTAAGGAACACTTTCATGGCTATGTAACAAGAGTGCAATAATTGTAAGATACAGTCTATTACATTTTTCTAGGTCGTGCTTGTGACATGCAGAAGTTCTTGGGCCAGGGATTAAACCTACGACATAGCATCAACCCAAGCCGCTGCAGTGACAATGCTGGATCCTTAACCCACTGCACCATAAGAGAACTCCAATTTCATGAAAATCTCCAATGATTATTCATCATTTTATTTCTCCAGCACACCATCTACCCTGCAACCACACTTCCTTTATATATATAAATATACACATATATTTATATATATTTGTGTGTGTGTGTTCACACATATATTTCTATAATCAGACTTCAATTATTTTTATTTATACATTTCTGCTCAGGAAACAATCATTTGTAACAACTGACTTTAAGTATCTTACATTTTTAAAAGTCTCTACTTAAAAAGCAATTTAATTCATTTCTTTCTATATTAGAGTTTCTTATGTGAGGAAACTTCCATTCCCTAGTTCATTAGTAAAGACCTGTTCACTCTAGAGAAAAAAAAAAGTGACTCTTTTGATTTGAATGCTAGGTCTTTGAACTATATTTAATTATACAAAAGATAGGGTTAATAAATATACCTGAGCACAAAGGGAGTGTCATCTTATGCTAAAGACAAAAAGCCAAGAGAAAATTCCTCAACATGTACTTAACTAAATATTTAGAACAAAGCTGTTACCTATCAGTCCTGATACTATGAACCTCAAGTCTCCTAAACAGTGATAAATACTAGGCATCCCCAAAGAATCTCTTGTCCCTTAACAGACTGCTTGGCATCAAGTGCTCAGTAGGCTGGAAACCCACAGCCAGTCAGGGAGGGACAGCACAGACAGAACCATGTTTACTCTGTCAGAGGCAGCTGATTAGGATGACACCAACTCTTTACATGAAACCTGCTAAGCAGGGCCTTACCCAGAGGACTTCCTGAAACTTGGAGCACTCACCAATGAAGTTCACACACTACAGTAAATGTTAATAATGGTGGCATTAGGCTATTATAGCTGTTTATACAGTGCATGTTAATGAAGAGTTTTCTGGCAGTGGATTTCCCTCAAACTTCATTTCGAAAAGTTAGCACTGTGCAGTTTAAAGTTAGAATATCTACCGTTACTTAGTCATTCTGAATTTTGTATCTGACTTGTTTCAGAGTCAGGGATTCCTAAAAAAGAACTCAGAAATCAATGGAAAAATTAACACCCAAAGCTCCAATTTCAAACCACTGCATCACATAGCTTAAAAGGACTTGGAGGCCATTAGTTCAGCCCCTTCATGTTACAGCTGAGGGAGCTGAGGCCAGAGTTCTGATGGCTCAGGAACAGCAGAGCCGGGGTTAGAACCTAGACCTCTCCACCAATCTAGAGAGCTTCCCCATAGAAAACCCTGCCTGTTTTGCACCTTTTCAGAAAATTAAAAATCAGCAGACTAGAACATAATGATAACTTCAATGATAGTCCTCCAGAAGCAAAAGAGTTGAAAATCTGATGAAGAAAAGGAAAATTGGATTGCAAGGTAGCGAATATCATGGGTGGTGCCCTTAAAAATAAATCAGTTTCAGTGGGTATAAAATACTCTTAGAATTATAATAGGACCTGTGTTGATAATGATCAAGGATGAGCTTATTATTCATTTTTCACTTAAAATCTAGTAAGTTTGATGACCCTGTGTTTATAGAATCTCTGTTATTTAGGCCATTCGAGCTCCAAAGATTTCCAACAAAATTCATGTTTATGTATTATACATTTCAATAATTAAGAACACTTGTCTGTCAAAACTGCATTATTAATCTGTGACAGTATAATCATGTACCAGCCTAATCTGATAGATTCAGTTAGCTGCTGTTTTAGGTGAATGAAATATTCTTTTTCTGTTACTGTAGACTGTTTTGGTCTAGGTCACTTGGGAATGGCTGAGTCACAATGCCCAGCATGTAAAATACCCACTGAGAGTTATTTTCTCAAAGTACATTTACTTTCCAACCATTATGGTATAGTTTCACACACTATAGCCTATATTGATGCTAACGACTGGCGCCCTAGTGACCCAACAGAAATAATGACTGCTTACCAAAAGCTTCCAGAAATACTTGTAAACCCTGTGGGATAGTGACAACAATGCTAGATTTAGGAGTAAAGAAATTTGGATAATTAGTCTCAGCTCTAATAATTAGTTGTGCTCACTTAGCACCTTTATCATTTGTCTTCTCATCTACAAATGGAGTTACCTTAGATTACCTCGAAGGCCTCCTTTATCTCTAAAATGTTGTGCTAAGAAACTAACTTTAGAAATGGGAAAGTAGGAGAGTGTAAATATGCCTTATCTAAGATAACCTATAAAACACTGGATACTCAGATGAAACATCTAATCATGCATGATAAGAGTTGGTTATAGCTCTACTAGAACACTAAATTCTCAAAGGCAGTACTGAATATAATTCATCTTTTTATCACCAATAGCTAACATAGTGAGTTCTTGGCTATAGGTAGGTTTTCCTTGATTGTACATCAGATGAGTAAATAAATCTGAATCTTGTAGGATGGAAAAGTGGAATGGCATTCCAAATAGATGGAACACCACATGCAAAGACTTTGCAGGTATGGAAGGATTTGGTATATGTTCAGGGAAAGAAGAGCAGTGTGCCTAGATGTGGTGTAAGAGTGGTAGGAAATGTGTTTGGTTTCCCACTCAGGAAGGTTCCTCGCATTAGCAACCAAGAACACTCTACATCTGAGCAGAAAAAGGAAGACATACTCCATTTTATTTGCTAAGTGGTAACATGAAAAGCAAAAGATGCTAACAATATAAAGAAGACATCCACATTGTCAAGATATGTCAAATGAAGTGGAGTTGCTGAAGTAGAAGAGCAAATAGATGGGGAGAAGGGAATCTGGTATTATACTTGCTGGGTAGAATTCTATACCTCTACTACCGAAGTCTCACTCCCAAGCCATGGTGATACTAGGCTCAACCATGGTGAGCAGAGGGTCCTTTGGACACTTGACACTGAGCTGTTATACCCTATACCTTATTATTCCCCACACCTCAGCAAGTATTGGGGGCAGGACCTTGTTGTCCATTACATTTCTCTTCCTGAGGAATGGCAACATGCTCTTGCACCAGGAACAATGGTTCCAAAGTAAGGTTGGTTGTACTTACAAGAAAACAGGGCCTCTAACTGTAACTGTTCCTTAACTAGTCTCCTTTGATGAATCTACTTCAATGAAACTGGAGTAAAGGTTCTAAAAGCAAGTTAACATCTGAGAATAACTCAGAAAAAGTAGTTGTAACAAACTATACAAGCAAGTAAATGAGCAAGCACAAAGAACCAATCTATTACTATACTACTAGTCACTATGTATGGTACAATAAACTTTGAAGTTAAATGTAAACTATCAGCAACACTAAATATATTAGTATAGTCATTAACAGAAATCACTGGTTAATCATGAATTTTCTGCCTGGTTACTGCCCTTACCTCTGGTGATCCACAACTATGAAAAGGTCTTAAGATACAAAATTCATTTATATAGTCTTGGCTTTGGAGGGAGAAAGTATTTTAAAACCTTTATAGAATAATTTATTTCTCCATTTACTGTGTCCTTAAAGGATAAAAAACTAAGAGATAATGTGACTATTATCTTTTGGAGTGATTCCATAGTCATTTTTGGGAAAAAGTTGACCATTATTTCAAAGGGAAGACTTTGTAGTTACTTTGTTCTTTTCTTCATGAAAATGTGATATGTATTATTTCATTAGGGATTTAATGGGACATTCCTGCATTTTATGCTTAAGTTCAGGTTTTGTTTCAAAAATAAAATGAAAACATTATGCCACTATGATGTCAGCAGCCTAGAAGTTAAGAATGGTTTGTCAAGAGTTCCCTCTGTGGCACAGCAGAAATGAATCCAATCAGGAACCATGAGGTTGTGGGTTTGATCCCTGGCCTCATTCTGTTGGTTAAGGATCCAGTATTGCTGTGAGATGTGGTGTATGTCGCAGACACAGCTCAGTTCTGGCGTGGCTGTGGCTATGGCATAGGCCAGCAGCTACAGTTCCAATTAGACCCCTAGCCTGGGAATTTCCATATGCCTCGAGTGTGGCCCTAAAAAGACCAAAAAAAAAAAAAAAGAATGGTTTGTCTTCCAAGGGTCCATTTGGTAGGTCAGGAATAACTTCTCATAGAAATAACATTTTAAGTTCAATGGTTATATCTGTAGGTGAACCTACAAAATAAGTACCTTACAAAAAGGATAACACTTACACTGAAAGCACTGTTTGCATGGAACATGAAGTCTGAGTTACAGCTATTTATGCCTAAAAGATACATGAATTGTATTTGCATATTTAAATTTATCACTGTCATGTAGCAATTTCCAGTAGAAATTAAGGATGAAAATTATTACTTTTTATCTTCTCTTCATTAGAATATTTATATATTTATATATATATGTGTTCCCTCTGTGGTACAATGGGATGGGTGGTATCTCTGCAACACGAGGATGCAGGTTCAATACGCCAGCCTGGCACAGTGGGTTAAAGCATCCATTGTTACCGCAGCTGCAGTGTAGGTCACAACTGAGGCTCAGATCTGATCCCTGGCTCAGAAACTCCATATGCCATGGGGCAGCAAAAAAATAAATAAATAAAATAAAGTAAAATAAAATAAAAATAAAATTAAGATAAAATAAAATGAAAATGTAAGTTGTAATATATGGCTTTTGATTAAAAAGAGTTTCTTTTTCTGGCTATTGAATTTTTGCTGTTGTGTCAAATAAGGAGCAATGTAAATTGAATGTATCTGTTCAAAAGTCTCCAACTATATTATAGGACTAACTCAATATAGGGCCACTATATGAAGTTGTACTGCATCTCCTTTTTGTTAACTAAAACTACATTTACTTAAGTGTTGTGTTTTAGAGTCAAAAGTCATTGTTGCTATGTTATTAAACTCATAACAGAAATTCCACACTATTAAATGTTTGGGAGTTTTTACATTTCACTGAAAACTGAGATAATAAGCTAAAATGACATGAGGGGTTCATAACAAGCATTTTACTTTCCAAGCCATAGGAGTCGCAGAATTTTACAATGATAAATCTGAAGACTTCATTTCATTTTTGAACAAAATTCAGCTGTAGCATATTTCAATGAAATGACAATAAAATGAAAGTAGTAAGAAAATAATCTTTAAGGAAGCATATATATGTACCTCACAGCCAAATAAACATTATAAACATTAAGTCAGTTTATGTGCTATTCTATTGGAATGGGATAAATAGGGACCAGTGCCATCTCTGTTGACAATACATTGATCTCATTAATTTGATTGAAAGTGGCCTGCCAACACATCTCACTTTCCCCATTTGAGAGTGCTCAGATAAGAAAGACATAGTGATGTTTAGCAGATAGGCTCAGTGACACAATAGAACACAACTCATTGAAGAAGTGTAATTATAGTGATTACTTCAGAAAAGAGAGCAGATATACTGATGGAAAGAAGTAAACATTGCCACAATTGTATGAGCCTCGTTCCCTTTTGGTGGAGATACACACATCCTAGACAACACCCACCTAGCAATAAGAACACAGAAAGCTTTCCAATTTAACAACATAAAAGCACTGAAGTTACAAAATGGCAAAAGCCAATCTGCCAAAGTACTAGAACAAAGGCTCCCTCTGTTTTGGATGAATTCAATATATCAAATAGATTAGTCAAACAGAGAAGTCCCTCTTCCACAATTAAAATGAAGTATAAACATCAGGAAAGTTTGCCCCAAAGGAATATAATAGGCAAATGCTATTTAAAGCTGTTATTTTGATGGCTGTGAAAAATAAACAAAGTGAGGTATCTAGTTCTCTCAGGTAACTGTCCCATGGGACCAGTTGTAGCATCAGGGAGGGTTCGTCTATGCCATGAATTAGGCATAGGTAATCTTTTGGTATTAAAGCATGTAAGAATTGTATCATAACATGACCCAAATAAGGAAAATCTCACTTCTCCCCAGCCACTGTATTAGAGATAAAAATACAAAGAAAAACAGAGCTTGGAAAGGGTCCCATAGCTCACCAAGTATAACGCTTGCTTGCCATTCTTCTGAAGAAACAGAGACTCCAAGAGGTTTACAGCCTGGTCTCAGATAACACAGCAAGTTAGTCAAAGAGCAAGACTAGAACCTAAGGCTCCTGACTTCCAGTTCTGTGTTTTTCCAGTACAACTTGATTATTGTAACATCTTATAAAATAAGAACAACCATTTATATAAATGCATATTATGTTACAGAACACTTCAAAAGCAATTGAATCATCTTTGTTTCCAGCTCTCTGAGGTACAGAGAAAGCACCTGACTGTATCTGTAAACCCTTGATATTATATGCAAAATTTAGAGCATGTGTGCATTTTCTAAAGAGGGTGGAACTGATTTTCAGGGGCCCTTCAACAGATATATTGAGCCACTGATTTGTACGTTTGTGGAAAGACTAAAAACATATGCACTTTTTCTTTGTAAATCAAAAATTACCTGAATAATCTGGACAAAATAAATAATTTAGAAAACTGACAGTAATCAATCTTCAGTACTCTCACACCCTAGACATTTCTGTTTTAACTGCAAAATATTTCTCATTCCTTTTGCTCCAGCCACTTGTAGTATGGACCCCTGTTTATGAAAATGATATGAGAAAGTGAATTTTATTTTAAAAGAACCATGGCTTAATTTAAAACTAACTTCATCAATGCTTGGCATGATTTGGTGATAACACAAATTGGTAGCTTTTTTAAATTTTTAAGCAAATCTACATAAAATATACTGCATTTAATTCAAGTGTATTCTTAATGGGCTGCTCTGTTCATCAACATTAAAACAACAGTAGAAGAGTTCCCATTGTGGCTCAGCAGTAATGAACCAGTATCCACGAGGATGCGGGGTTTGATCTATGGCCTTGCTCAGTGGGTTAAGGATCCAGCATTGCCTTGGGCTGTAGTGTAGGTCATAGATGTGGTTTGGATTTCATGTTGCTGTGGCTGTGTCATGGGCCAGCAACTACATACAGATCCGATTTGACCCCTAGCCTGGGAACTTCCATATGCCATGGTGTGGCTCTAAAAGAAACCAAAATACAAGAAACATGCAGTGTTGGAGTTCCCACTGTGGCACAGTGGATTAAGAACCTGACTGTGACTCAGGTCATTGCAGAGGTACGGGTTCAATCCCTGGCCCAGGTGCTTCCATATGCTGTGGGTGTGGCCATTAAAAACAAACAAACAAAAACAGTGTTGTAAAACTATACCAAAGACAGTAATTTCATATGTTGATACATAAAAAACTGCCAGTGTTTTGTGCTTCTAAATTAAAGCAGAATTATAAGAAGGACTCTCCTATACTGCTGAAGTACAACACTACCTGGTGGGGACAAGTCAGGGATGAGGAATTAGAAAAATCAATACTGAGGTAGTTAGTTTCCAAAATGGCCTCCAAGGAAGCATACTTGCCAGCCTTTCTTTAGTCTCTGCCCATAGTGAATTGAGTCACAGCCTGATTCCCTTTCCCCAGTTGCATACAGCATAAGAAGTTTGGAGCTAGTTCTGATCATAATCTTTTACATTTTTGGGAGCCTGACCTTTAATGTAAGAAGTCTACTACCCTGTTGAAGAGGCCACATGGAGAGGCCACGTGGAAGGGCCACACCAAGAACAAGAGGCCCTGAGACTAAGGCAGAGACCAAGCTGTCCAGCCTCCCTGCATTGCCACTGAGGTGCCAGACTTTTGCATGTCTATACTGGACATTTTAGCACGAGTCCTGCCAAGACTGCCTCCCTAGCCAATAGCACCTTGAAGAACTGCTCATCTGCACCCAGTCAACCCATATAATCATGAGAAATAAAAAACTGTTATCACTGTAAGCTAATAAGTTTTTAAGTGATTCATTAAGCAGTAATAGATAAACAAAACTGAAGCTAATAGTGAGTTTACAAGAGGAAATTCAGGAGATGATGAAAGTGTAAGTAACTGGAGCTTATCCCTATTGAGCATGAAAGGAAAACAGTTATTAGGTACTAATTCACCCATCACTTATCTCATTAAGCCTTATCACTACGGTGACAAAGAGAGTTTGCCCAAGGTCATGGAGCTAAAAAGTGAAAGAGCCAGAAGTTGAACACAGATTTGATTCCATAGCCTCAACACGCTCATTTCATGACACCCTACAGGCTGTGAAGAGGTAGGGACGAAAGAAGGGAGAAGACTGACACACGGAGAGAGGCTTGACATTTAATAATTTGCGATGAAAACCTTTCCGAAACATATCCATACTTTAAAAATAGAATATATGTATCATTATTTAACCTGGTTTAATGACTAAGCAAGCATCATTATTACTGATACCCAGATTGCAACGGCAGTGTGCTGTAATTAGAAACAAGTAGGATTACTTGATTCCATATTAAAATGATCCCAAAATGTCATGAGAAATTTTAGCTCCTCTTTCTGATTTTTGTTTTCTGTTTCTCTCTTGCTGTTAGGCTGTCTCTTATAGACATGGAAAAGTAGACAACCAAGCTCATATGATTTTTGTGAAAAGAAAAGAAGGCTTAGAAGATGGCTCACTTAGAAGTAAAAGCTTGCAGGACTTTCCTATGAACAAAGTGCATGTACCTTTTAACATAAAAGTTTGATGTTTGGGGTAGCTGGATAAGTAAAATTCTAGATGAGGAAGCTTTTAGTTATCTGCTGTATTCCTTGCAACATTGTGACTTTGTACAAGAACTAAAGGTATAGCTTCTGCTCTAAAGAGCCCTAAGTCCTGTGGACAGCCTGGTGATTTTCAAATTAGGCTTAGTGGGAACCCAGAGCTGCACCAACCCAACAAAAGATGTTTTATAGATACTGCAGTTAAGTATTTTCTAGCAAATGCTGAAGACTTAAGGCTATCCTTTTATTGCTTTTATCCATTTTATAGTTTGGGGTTCTGAGTTTGATTTGGTTTGAAAACAAAGTTCTACTGTTTAAATGCTTTTGAAAATCAGTGATTTGGTATATGCATTGTGGTTAAGGAGGCGTGACAGAGTTGTTGTGTTGCCTGGCAAGATATCTTCAATATTTTTGCCAATTTTTATGTCTCTATGCAAGAAGAAACGCAATGCTTCCTGAAATGAGAGAGCTAACCTTTAGTAGAGAACGTTTACACTGTTGATACTCTGCTGGTGGCCACAATTTGACTTAAACAACTACAATATTGGCAGTGCCTCTAAGCTCAATTCATTCTGTTTAGGAGCTAAAAGACTTTTGACGGCAAATCATTACATCGTAGGCAAACATACTTATGATATACAACACTGGGGCATGTTATTTTTAGTGTTAAGACATTCAGCAGGTTAGACTTGTCCAAGAAGTTTCTAAAATGCCTATTTTAAAGGAATTAATTCAAGCAAAACTTATACCTAGTAATAATTGTTTCTTTCAAAGTGAACTTAGGGTGTTCACTGATAGAAATGTGTACAGCTATCCTTTAAGGACATCCACAATTACTGTTGTCATACCTCCAGTTAGGCAGTTCAAATTGCTTAAAACTTTGGTAATGACTACTTGGCTATGTTTGAATGAAGGTCATTTGCCCCTCCATTCACAGCTCATATAGTGCCTTTTGTACACATATCTCAGGGTCCTTTACAAAGAACACTAATCAAGATACAAAATAACATTGTAGCAAATAATCTTGTCACAAATTCCATTACACAGTAAAAGCTAAATAAAAAATAACAGCTTTTCTGCCTATATTTAGAAATTTATATCACTTAGCCTCAGGCAATTCGGAGAAGAGAATTCCACAAAAGAGAGGAAGGTGACAGGAAAAGATCCATTAACTAACACACACACACACACACACACACACACACTCGCATGCTCTTTCACCAAAGAAAAATGTTAAGAGTGAGCCTAGAAAATTAGTAATTAGAGACGGGAATTTTCTACATCATTTTAACATATTATACCAAAAAAAAAAGATTAACTGATAAATTGCCTATTCTGAAATTACTTTAAGTGATAACATCCAAATATAGGCAATAAAATAATATCTCAAACAGTTAAAAATCTTGCTTAGGTTAGTTAGCAGATGTCCTGCTAAAAGAAGTTTATGCACTTTTGCTTGTTTAAGAAGAAAAGTATGAATTATTCCAACTCCCATCTCTTAGGCCTCACAAGCACTCTTTGAACCTCCATAACTCTATAATCTATAATTTTTCAAAAACTTTCATATTTGTTGAGAAATTTTCACTGGTTCCCAGATAAATTCAGTTCTAATTGTCTTGTTTTTTGAGTTAAAAAAACTAGAAGTTGGAGGAAATTAGTGACTTTAACAAAACATATTGGGCAGTTCATGAAGGAACTGACCAATTACTATAGTGCAAAGAATATTAACTGATATTGCCTTAGACCTATTTTGGTCAATTCTTTTTCTTTCTTGCCAAGGCCTACTTCTTTCTTTGGTCTTTCACATGTAACTCATATGCATTAATTTGAATGGAGTTCTTGACAAGCAGTACCGTGCTCACTGTAAGTTTAATAAATATTGGAAAATTATATAAATAAGTGACCTTGGAGAACTCTTAAAGATCTAAATTCACACTGTGTACTTCCTAGATGCCCTCTCAAACATACATGTTCCCACCTTGCTTTAATAAATATATGTTGTCTTGTGCTAACACACTTTGTTTTGAAAACCTTGAGGAGATGACCACTAATAGAAAAAGGCAAATGTTTGTGTCTATCCACTCCCACTTTTTTATCCATTCAACATTTAAAGTTTTTTAATACATACAGTATAGCATAATAGTAATTAAGAAACAAGGGCTGGAGCAAGATTTCCAGAGGTTTTTTTTTTTTATTTTCCCACTGTACAGCAAGGGGATCAAGTTATCCTTACATGTATACATTACATTTTTTTCCCACCCTTTGTTCTGTTGCAACATGAGTATCTAGACATAGTTCTCAATGCTACTCAGCAGGATCTCCTTGTAAATCTATTCTAAGTTGTGTCTGATAACCCCAAGCTCCTGATCCCTCCCACTCCCTCCCCCTCCCATCAGGCAGCCACAAGTCTCTTCTCCAAGTCCATGATTTTCTTTTCTGAGGAGATGTTCATTTGTGCTAGATATTAGATTCCAGTTATAAGGGATATCATATGGTATTTGTCTTTGTCTTTCTGGCTCATTTCACTCAGTATGAGATTCTCTAGTTCCATCCATGTTGCTGCAAATGGCATTATGTCATTCTTTTTTATGGCTGAGTAGTATTCCATTGTGTATATATACCACCTCTTCCGAATCCAATCATCTGTTGATGGACATTTGAGTTGTTTCCATGTCCTGGCTATTGTGAATAGTGCTGCAATGAACATGCCGGTACATGTGTCTCTTTTAAGTAGAGTTTTGTCCGGATAGATGCCCAAGAGTGGGATTGTGGGGTCATATGGAAGTTCTATGTATAGATTTCTAAGGTATCTCCAAACGGTTCTCCATAGTGGCTGTACCAGTTTACATTCCCACCAATAGTGCAGGAGGGTTCCCTTTTCTCCACAGCCCCTCCAGCACTTGTTATTTGTGGATTTATTAATGATGACCATTCTGACTGGTGTGAGGTAAGATTTCCAGAGTTTGAATGTTATCTCTATATGTACTGGCTATATAATCCACCAATCTAGGCCTCAGTTTTCTCATCTGTAAAGTGGAACCTGCTTCAAAGAATTACTGTGAAGATTAAATGAGCTTATTAATGTGCTTAGACAATGACTAGTACAGAATAAGCACTCAATAAATATTATTTCTATCATATTCCAGGCCCTGTGCTAGCACTAGGAATGCAATGCTAAATAAAAGTAGGTACAGTCCTCAGCTTTGCCAAATATTAAGTGTAGTTCTCCAGCTTCATGCATTATTTCCCTCTATTAAAATATAAAGAATTGCTACCAGATAATGAGTAGGCTTTTTTTTTTTTTTTTTTTTTAACAGCTGCCCCTGTGGCATATGGAGGCTCCCAGGCTAGGGGTTGAATTGGAGGTGTAGCTGCCTGCCTACACCACAGCCATAGCAACACGAGATCTGAGCCTCACCTGCAATCTACATCACAGCTCACAGCAATGCCGAATCCTTAACTCATTGAACGGGGCCAGGGATCGAACCTGCGTCCTCATGGATGCTAGTCAAATTCATTTCTGCTGAGCTACAATGGGAACTCCCATGAATAGACTTTAATAATAGGGAAAAGTTTAAACAAGAAACAAAAGGCTAAAAGAAAACAGTATTTGGGCTATAAAATTGAAGGAAATATTTAGCTTTATTTAAAGCTTCATCTATTTTTGCTGCTTTTATGGACAAAACTGTATGATAATAACATTATCATTTTTTCCAGAAACAAATTATGGCTTTAGTTTATTTTGTGATTTATTGATTACCTTAAGGCATTAGTATTAGTTTCTTTAAAAAAAATCATTGCTAATCTTTTATATCAGAAAGCCATCTATTTTAAGTATGCAATTTAAAAATATTTGTGTGATCTTAGATGTGGAGCAACTCCTCCCCCTCACCAGTGAATCTCTCTCTATAAGAAGGAAATCAGTGCAAAGTGCAAAATAGATTTTGTGCAACAGATTATTTTTTTTCAAGAGGTTTTATTACTACTTATTTGAGAAACATTTTTTCTCTTAGTTCTGAAAATAAAAGAAAGAGAGCAGGATGTTTCTAAGGTCTATGTTTAATATTATCTATGGTTTTGGACTTAAGTTACAGAAATGTCTTGCTAAACTAGACCAAGATCTAATAAGAATATAAGAAGAATCTTAAAACTTCAGTGTCCCTAGTTCTCATTTTGAATAGGTAAGAGCCTTGCCCTACGAATAATCTTGAAGACTGGGAGAAAAGGTAGAAAAAAGATTTCCCATAAAATTTCATTAACTATTTAATTTCACTTCCCATCACTGATTTCATTCCATTTCTAGAACTATCATAAAGACTGTGTTACTGTATCATAAACAGGATGTTGTGCAGTATTTAACATTCTGTATATTCATTTGTATTTGAAGGGAGAGAAAACTGGAATAATGAAAAGTACCTATTAAGTTGTAATTGTTTAAAGGCAAGAGCTTCATGTTATTTGGCCTTAATTTTGGCACTGAGCAGGTTAAGAAAAGACAGGTTGTTGATGAAGATGGTGACACTCTAATCAGGTGTTCACTCATCTTCAAAAGCACTAATGCTGGAATCTAGGTAATTATTTATTTAGGGTATTTGGGACTTTGACCCACTTTCAAGCTTAGTAATATGAACAGGGTATAATTCAGTGTTATATTTAACATTTAAGTACTGAGTGCATCAGCATAAAATGAATTATGAATTAGAATTGCTTGGTAATGAGGAAGGGTAAAGGCAAAAGAACAAATCTCCATTACGTGCTAGTCTCTAGGGCTAGTTATTTTTCACAGGCCTTCACAGTAATCATTTTACTTAAAAATGTGAAGAAAAGAAAGAAGTGGGGATATTTTATTAATTCACAAAGGAGAAGAGTTTTAACAGGAGACTGATAAACTGTAAAGGGCATTCCAGCCTGGGATAAGAAGATGGACCAGAAGCTTCTAATGTGAGTTTATTAGTTCTGTTTTCATAAGATTTTATGGGTAAGACGTACCCTATGTTAAAACAATGTACATGCTTGCACACACACATGCATACATAGTACACACACATGCATACATAGTACATATCAAGAGATTGTTATTGTTCTCTAAGAACTGGCTTTCAAAGAGGATATATGTTTTCTCAGGCCATGTTCAAGACGATGTAGCCAACACTTGACAAGCCATGATGTAGCTGGCAGCTCAAATGACTCCTTGACATTTATTCAACAAACCTTATATATATATATATATTAAGCACCAATCTCGGCCAGGTTCCAAAGATAAAGAGGTCAGATAATTTTAAGGACCTTACAGTCCAATGCTGGAGACAAGATCACAGTTAATTATTGGATAATGTGGTTTAAGAGGTGTGACAGGAAAAGATGGCAGTAGTTTTATATCCCATGATAGGTTTTCATTTGACATGGGAAATACAATATACACAGTATAGAAACGTCATACATACCACCTCTCCTCCATGTTCCTAGCCTCTATCATCAAATTCTACCAGTAGCTTTTGTCAACAATCATATCTTCCTCACTGAAAAGGCAATCACATTTTATAATTCATGACTGATGGATCCATTTTAAGATGCTATATTAAAAAAAAATCAGGATATATTCCAGACTCATGAGGATGTGCTTTCTCCCACATATAGCTTAGTTTCTCAGAGAGAAATATGTGGTTGAAGCTCTAATGTTTATAATGTCTCCTATAATGAAAAATACACTACATTACACTACAGTACACACATATACCCTGAGATCTATATTAGCAAAGATAATTCCTTCTCTAAACACTTCAGGCAGCAGAGACATGTGGGGTCCTACTAAGATTCCGGAGGTCCTTATAGAGTAAGTAACCTGAGCTAGGTAGGTTTTCATAGCATCTTCAGTAGTTTTTTACAACTCTTTCAACAATGTCAAATCAGATTAAAGTTAAGAACACTGTTTTAAATCAAATGACTCAGATTTGGAATGAGTAGCTTTCCTTTTGCAAATAATCAGACACACCACTAGTACTAACAACAAAATATGATATCTGCCAACACTGTTCATGTATAAAATAAATCAGTAAGATTATTAATGAATGTGGAGTTCCCATCATGGCGCAGCATAAATGAATCTGAGGAACCATGAGGCTGCAGGTTTGATCCCTGGCCTTGCTCAGTGGGTTAAAGGATCCGGTGTTGGTGTTGCCGTGAGCTGTGGCATAGGTCACAGACACAGCTCAAATCTGGCATGGCTGTGGCTATGGCTGTGGCCAGCAGCTGTAGCTCCAATTGGACCCCTAGCCTGGGAACCTCCTTATGCTGGGGGTGCAGCCCTAAAAAAAAGCACAAAAAAAAAGATTATTAATGAATGAATATTACCCCTTGGATGCTGGATGCTGACTCTTCCTTGGAGATATACAGAGATAATTTGGGAGCTGCTTAAATTTTTTTCTTGATGCTGATGAGTGATCACCTTATACCTTTTATTGGATATCAAGAGTCCTAAATACAGGAGTTCCCATCATGGCTCAGTGGTTAACAAATCCAGCTAGGAACCACGGGGTTGTGGATTTGATCCCTGCCCTTGCTCAGTGGGTTAAGGATCCGGCACTGCCATGAGTTGTGGTGAAGGTCACAGACATGGCTCGGATCTGGCGTTGCTGTGGCTGTGATATAGGCCAGCTAGCAGCTACAATTCTGATTGGACCCCTAGCCTGGGAACCTCCATATTCCCAGGGAGCGCCCTAGAAAAGGCAAAAACAAAAAACAAAAAACAAAATTAAAAAAAAAATAAAGAGTTCTAAATACAGAAACTTTAAGGCAAGCACTGTGGCATGTCACCGCAAATCAGAACTTGATTAAAGATGAAACTTTTATGATTATAATAAAAGAACAAGAAAAACACGAAGGTATCCCATAAAACCATAAAATTTGAAAGGCTAAACTTGTGCTTAGAACTAATCCAGCTCCTAGGTGTAGCTGACCAAGTCAGGCCCCACTCCTAGAGGGAATCATCAAGCTAAATTTCTGCTATGTGCTAAACCTGAGAAGATTAGATTCCCTCCACCTGGCAAATCAGAGAAATGGGGACCCTGGAACAGGCATGAGAGTTTGGGTTAGAAATCCACCAAGGAGTTACAAGCTAAGTTATCAAATGATTAAAATCACTTCTAACAGGGATTATTCTCCACTGTTTCACCAATAAGGAAGCAGGTGCCTCTGTACTATTTCACAGGATGGGGATGCTTTCTGGAGTTAGACTGTTCAAGAGCTGCTTTTTAAAATAGCAATACTCTTATCATAGTAAAACTTGCCTGCTGAATCAAAAGGAAAGTTGGCCACATCTCCCTTTAGAGCCCAGGAAGAATTTAAATTGTAAAGTTGCCTGGCATGATTCCGGCTGTTGGCCACAACAGATACTTTTAAATGCCTACTCTTTTATTGATCTGAAGGTATATGGATAAGCAAGTATACACTGTAAATGGAAAACAGAAAGACGGCGATCTTTAAAAGTCTAGTTGACTGAAAGCAAACAATAAGAAACCTGTACTTTTCTTTTGTCCATCCAAAGAATCTGGCTTTACCAGACTACACGCTAGGAGGGGGAAAAAAAATCACAAGTAGTGCCAAGGTTTATCTCATTCCTTATGATGAGTAAGGGAGAGAAAGTGCCAAAAAAATAAGTAATATTTCCAATAAGGATATTAAATCTAATGCTATTTTGATATCAAGTCCACCATCCCTTAATTCCCATTGATTTTTACTCAGCTCAATTTAAAACCATCATAGAACTCTGTTTTAGGAAACCACCTTACTCTATAAATTTAATTAGTAGGCAAGGTAAAATAGGTTTCGTAACAGTAAATGACTAGCCTGGAAACATAAACATTGATAAATTCCAGTGGAACATTTTGACATAAAATTTTGCAAGAGACATATCCTTGCAAAATGTTGGAGTACGTCAAAGATCAGGATGTCAGACAGATGAGTGCATGTTTACGTGTGTGTGTGTGTGTGTGTGTGTGTGTGTGTGTGTGTGGATGTTGTTCCCCCAAAGTTACCTGAGTAAGGCTAAAAATTCAAAAAATTATAGAGTATTCACATAATACAAATGAGACTAGTGTAGTTAAGAGAAACCTATATGTAACTGACCAGCAGTTAATTATTTCATTTGTCCAAACTATGATGGAAAGAGGAATGTTGAATCCCTATTACACATTTTTAGTAGGTCATGCCAAGTAGTATAAAAAAACAAGGAGATTTAATCAACTTTGACTAAAATATTTAACAAATATGTAGTTGACTGTACAGTGTACAATGTATTCAATTTGAGATTCTGAAACTTTTAGGTATGTATGGTAATTTTGTGTTTGGGAGCTTAAGAATGAAATGAAAACTAGTTAGCACTTACTCTCCCACATTTAATATAAACATACAAGCTGGGAATAACAACATTATTTACCTATTCCAGGGATTCACTGAAAGAAAGCAAACTGTTGGATCTACCAAAGCGAAAGAGGGAAAAGGGACTAGAAACAGTCATTATCAGACATTTTTGTTTGTTTTAATTAAAAATCCTGGTAGTTTCTTTCTTGGGAGGGATAGTTTGTTCTTGGGAGCTTGGATATTACTGGGTAGTCTTAGGGAGCCCACTGATTGTGGTAGGTAATTGGTTCCTTAAAAAGTGGAAGAACTCTATAAGCATTCAGAGGGGCATTTGTGGGATGTTTGCTTGTGTTTAAGGGGATTGAGTGCTAGGACCCAGGCTGTAGCTATCCAAGGATCTACAGTGGGCCATGGAGGATAAATAAGCAACCCTTCTTGGGAAGCATCTCTCCTTTCTCTCAGCTGTCCTTGCATGCCATCAACGAGAAGAGAGTTAAGCAACTCTTATTGGGTGCATCAGTTCTTTCACTCTTAAATTACATTGCGCTGTGAGTGAACATTCATCCAACAGCTCCCTGTGCCCAACAGATGGTTTCACAGCCAGAAAGAAATCAAAAGAACAATATCACCTATATGCACAAATGAATCTTTCCCTGTACTAACTCCCTAAGGGGGCCATGAATTTATTCTTTCCGTACTAAATAACCAGAAATTCTATGGTAATTATGCAAAAAGAAAAAACAAAAAACTAAAGAAGGAATGATAGATAAGTTCAACAGATTTGTTCAAAAACTCAGATTACTTTTTGGAGACAAAATGAGAAACAAGATGATGAAAATCAGAACAGAACAAAGCAAGAAGAAATATTTTGGGGGAAAGCCCTCCAGAAGAAATTTGGAATGTACACTGCTGTATTGTCATACCTACCATTTTTTCAATAATTTGAGATGAACTAGTGTATTAACCCCAATTGCCAACCTAAATTACTAGGAAATTCTGTTCTCAGAAATACCTGAAGCATTCTTTATATGGATTACCAAATGCATTTCCACGTGCAAAATTGACTAGATACTCGTCTGAATTGGAAGATATAATTCAGAAACTCTTGGGCAGATAGAGCCTTTAAGGAACACAGCAATGTACCTAGACTACCCCCAGACACTGAATGAAATTCTGAATCTAATCTAATGAGAACTCATTTCTTGAGTTAATACCAGAGCAGCATCCCAATTGGTCTGAAATATTTAGGTTGCTTTATGAAGGATAAGAAATCAACTGGCTCCTGAGAAAGTGAAAAGAATACTCGTTTATAAGCATTTCTTACAATGGCAATTAGATTGTTATTATTTGTTGGGTCACAAAAATCAGATGAAGTTTTTTTCTCCTAAATTAGTAGAGATTGTCACTGAAACACCTGGTATGTCTAACAACTGTGCACGGTAATAAAACCCAATTTCAGTCATGTTATTCAAACACTAAGATAAAAAATAAGCTTCAGGGGAGTTCCCAATGTGGCTCAGTGGAAACAAATCTTCTAGTGTCCACGAAGATGTGGGTTCAATCCCTGGCCTCACTCAGTGGGTTGGGGATCCAGTGTTGCCATGAGCTGTGGTGCAGGTTGCAGACGCAACTTGAACCACGCATTGCTGTGGTTGTGTCGTAGACTCTGAATCAACCCCGAGCTTGCGAACTTCCATATGCCGCAGGTGTGGCCTCAAAAAAGCAAAAGAAAAAGAAAAAGGAAATAAATAAAGAAGAGAAGCTTCATAATTCATAAATGCAACTGCTGATGCATTAATAAGCAAGAAAATTACCAATAAAGGAGGCTGGATATTGTAATAATTTTTTAAAAAGGATTGGGAATAATTTGTCATGGTTTTGATCTTATTGTATAAAAACAGTCAACTCTCTCTTTAGAGATTTATCAGTTTTCTCAAGGCCTATGGGTAGCCTAAATGGTTGTGTAGTGCTATATTATTCCAAATTTTCATAATAGTATTCAATGCAGTGTAATTTAATTTAGGCATGAAAGAATTGATGCACCTAGTAAGAATTGCTTCACTCTCTTCTCACTGATGGTATCTGATCTAATAGGTGAAGAAATATGCTGAATTGTCAGAGAATACATTTCAATGAGAAAAAGCACTACAGTGCAGGAATATTTATGGAAGTGCTGACAACATATCAATTAATAATGTCTGCAAGATACTAAGAGAGAATATTCTATCCTTTACAAGTTGAGAAAGAGCCAAGTCAAGTCAGACTTAATTTCATGTAGCCTCTTATACTGCAACAGAGCAAATAATTTCACCTTTGGTGGACTAGTCAGACCTGGCTAAAAGCTAATAGCTGGAATGAGAAAGAGCAACAAGCAAAACTATGTGTATGGTCTGTTCCTATCTATGTAAACTGGAAAAGCAGGCAAGGGTATACATGTAAACACTTGCGTATATAAGAAATCTTTGATTTAGGAAGATAATCGACAATACTGGGAAAGTAGGTACCCCTGACGTGAGATACCCCAGGGCAGGAAAGGGTTAGACTTAGTTTTCAGTGCATACTCCTTTGTGCTGTTTAAATTTCTTCTTCTATTTTAACCATGAATATATACTAACTACTTAAGAAAAAAGCTTTTTTTAAAGAATGGCTGGAGAATAGATGAAGACTAAGTACATTATGACAGTAATTTAGCAAGTTGTTGAAGAACTATTCTGAATTTCACATAAGTAAAAAAAAAAAAAGAAAGAAAATAGTTTACTCTTTGGCCTATAGACATAGTGACTTAGGAGTTCAAACAAAGACAGTTTAATGACTACATATGGCTTGATAAACCCCAGCACTGCCATTATTAGTTGTCTGTCTATGGGCAGGTTAGCGTCAATGTCCTCATCTGTAAATGGGTGTAAGTATACACATGTACATGTGGGCCTGTGTATGGTTGGGGACAGGCTGAGAGTAATGAAGACTGACCACCTGGGGGAAAGGAGTAGGTCTTACTAACTAAAAGAACTGATCCTGTATACCTTGTATTAAGGGGACTTAAAGGTAAGGTTTTTGATTAAGTTTTCCTCCCCATTTAAAAAAGTAACAAGGACAATGAAAATCGAAGATCTCTCTGTTGCAATTATTTCCTTCCTTTACAGTCTTGACTTCAGCTGATCTCCAAAGTTATTTCATCTATGATACTCATCTTTAGAGAGATGCTAGATACATTTCCATGGGCCTACATTTCTGGAGAGATTTCAGAAATGTGTATTGTTTTTTAAACTCTGATATGTTCATGTTCACTAAAAATTTTACAGACAGAAAACCTCAGCCAGTCATCCATTAGCACTTTCTCCCCTATTTATTAATCATAGGTGTCCTTGAAAAAAGTCTAAATTTCTACCCATTTTATCTATATGAGCAGCCGGTAGTAAAACACCATTCCTTTTCTTTTTTCTTTTTTCTTTTTTGTCTTTTCTAGGGCCGTTCCTGTAGCATATGGAGGTTCCCAGGCTAGGGGTCTAATCAGAGCTGCAGCCGCCGGCCTACACCACAGCCACAGCAACTCGGGATCCGAGCCACATCTGTGACCTACACCACAGCTCATGGCAATGCTGGATCCTTAACCCACTGAGCAAGGCCAGGGATCGAACCCACAACCTCATGGTTCCTAGTCTGATTCGTTAACCACTGAGCCATGACAGGAACTCCCCATTCCTTTTCTTGATTCCTATGCTTAAACCAGCAAAATAAAATAGGCCCAACAGATTCAACTCATGTTCATAAAATAGTGCTACCTAGTAACACTCTATTTAACCTATCTTTGATCTTTAGGAAAGTTTAACTGGTACCCCAGGTTTAAAAATTAAGTTATATGAGTCGACACTAAAACCGCAAAGATGAAACAGGCAACAGATTTATATTTGAATATAAATATATTTATATTTAATTTTATATTTACAAATTAAGTTATATGAGTCAACACTAAAATCACAAAGATGAAACAGGCAACAGATTTATATTTATATTTGCTGTTTCATAGTTCTGCAAAGCAATCACATGAGCTCTGACATTGAGTCACACCAGTACAAGGGACAGTGGATGTTTACACGAAGCTACCCAGGAAGTAAATCGAAAACAACTCCTCAATCTAAACTGACTGCCTCCTGTGTAGGAGCTGTTTCCCCAACGGGCTAACAAAATGAACTGTAGTTTTGTATAGTAATTCAGAAGATAATTGATTATTTGCCAGTGGTCTGTTTTTCAGTTGCAATTTATTATTATTTTTTAAATTCACTCCTGGGACACACTTTCAATTTCACAGTCTTTTGCACATTGTGGACAGTGGCGTTTCATTTCTTAAAGGAAAGCTCACACTCTCTATTATAGTTAGACTAGTGGCTCTCCAAAGAGCAGGCAGGAAACTTTCCAGGGAGAAAACGTCTATGGTAACATTTGCATGCTCACTCTATCCGTGGTGTCATGGTTTACAAGCTGGGAAGGGAATTAAGAAAGAGCTTTTCTTCATTTAAGAAGAGACATCTTTGCGGCTCATATTCTTAGATGTTCTGTCTGAGGGATGGTAAACATTCCTGAAGATATCATTATTTAATTGTTTATGGATTACTTCTCTTTATTTTGCTGTGAAAATAAAGAGTTTCTAGCAGAGTTAAGGAAAATCTTGTCAGGAAACAGTTGTTTTCCTCCTACAGACTAACATTCCTGCAGGCAATGCAGCAAATTAACCAATATAAATGTTTCCTTCAAAACACAGAAATCTTTTATCTATTTAGGAACAGATCACACAATATAACATGCTGAACTATTTCTATTAAACCCAAAGATGACAAAAAATTGAAAAGAATAAATCCATTATAAAGAATTCATATCTGCTGCTTTGTGAGCAATCCATAATACACCGTATTGTGCAAACTATAGGAGATGATGACCTAACAATACAGAATGTAGAGAGGGCTTTTGACAACAGAAAAGCATAAGAGAGTATCATTTAATGGAAAGTGAAAAAAAAAAAAAGATCCTGGATTCTTTTTCCTCCTTTATTTGTTGTATCACTTTGTAAAACCTCTCTATGCCTTGCTCTCTTCATCAGAAAAATGAGACCTATGGTTTTATTTTTATCAAGTGCTTTAGGATTTAGGAGAACCCAGAATTCATTATATGATGAGAGCCACCATGGTGCATGCCATGTGACTGCTGCAGAAAAGGATCTAAGGACCAAAAGCAAAACATGAATCAGCAATGAACACTCATTTTGTTTGTTTAAAACCCCAGGATGTGCAAATATATGTCAGAACTGAAGTTGACCCTCTTCCTTTGCAATCACACATTACTACATCTGGGTCTGGTTTTGAAACTTGAGTGTAGTAGAAAGAATGTGAATACAGGAAGGAGTAAATGGCAGTCACTCTCAAGCAAACCCCAAGTCACAACACCAAGAGCTATGCTAACTCACGCTGAATCCCCCCAAAAGACAAGAGATAAAGGGCACTGGTTCTCTCTCCTTCCTCAACAAAACCCTATGTCCAACAGATTTATGCACTGAGGAGACCAGTCAGCAAAGTAGGAGCTGTCTCCTCCAACTGCCCAAAGTTAGATGGGTTTTTCAGGACCACGGGAGAGTCAGAACTGGGGATAATGCAGATCATTATGTTGAGAAGTGGGTCAAGATGGTATACTAGAAGTTCTAGGTTCCAATGCTTATTCCAACACAAACATACTGCAATACAAATCAAACTCTTTGAACCTGTTTTCTCAACTGACACCAAGGGTGTGAAAGATAGGTAATTGGTTTAAATGACCTCCTTCCAAGACCTAGAATTCTATTAGTCCTTGAATGCATGGATAATTCAAGATCTGGAATGTATGATTGAATGGAAAAAATTTTAAATATCAAGGTAACTTTCTCTGAAAATAATATCTGGAATGTATGATTGAGTGGAAAAAATTTTAAATATCAAGGTAACTTTCTCTGAAAATAATATGATCTTGGCATCAAGATGATAGAAATGGAGGAGGCACGTACACAGGGAAATGCCACAGTCACGGAGTTAGCTAGTGGCAAAATTAGGACTAGACTTTTAGATTTGAAAGTGAATTCTGATTATTTTTTACACAGCAGTAGGTTTTCTATAAATTCTCTAATTGAGAAGTCTAAATCTGAACTCATTAAAAAAAAAAAAGAGTCCCACACACAGTGACACACATACTCGCTTTGTCTTTCTCTCTCTATATATATATTATACAATCACTCAATATATACTGTATTTTTAAAATAAATAGTATTCCACATGAACCTGTTCTCCTTTCTGTACCCATCATCCAAGATGCCGAGTATCCAGAGACAGAAGTCCTGGCTTTATCCCTCTCCTTCATTGCCACTCTGGACCACTTTGTATTCACCTCTGACTTCTTTCTCCATTTCTATATTCTTTGTTCCATTCCTGATATGTTTGCATCATTCAGGCCTTCATCTCTTGTCTCACCTTTGCTCTCCTTGCCTCTAAATCCCTCCCCCATACCACTGCTTAAAAACAAAACAAAAACAACTTTCTAAAATTAAAATGTAGATGTATTTTTTACCTGCTTAAAAACTGTCAAAATTCATTAGTATACTGACAGGATGAAGTCTAAGCTTCTTAGTAGGAAAAACCAGGCCTTTTTTGCCCATGGCTGCCGTTGCAGCTCAACTCCCTTCGTTCTCCACATGCATCCCATGTTTCAGCAAGAACAGATGCTGGCACATATTTTCCAGGTACTGTATACCACTGTGCCTTGGCACCTCAGTCTGGAAATCCCTATTCTTTTTCCATTATTTATTTTAAAAGTGCCGTTCATGTTTTAAAACACATGTAAATCACCCCTCCACTGGGATCCCTCCAACTCCACACACCTCCCCCCTCCCTAGGGTTAACTACATCTTGCTCTAAGTTGTTTTTGTACTATGGACAGCCTTCCACTGTTACATTCTTCACACTGTACTGTAATTGTTTATTTGTATGCCACCTCCCCACTAAACTGTGAAACGCTTGAGGGCAAGAACTGCATTCTAATCAATAATCCTTAGCATTGTGCATGGAATATGGACAGTCCTCAATATTTGTTTATGACTATGAATGAACGAACAAACAAGCAGATGTTCATTCACTCAACAATTATTATACTTAATGTCTCACAGAGTTTGGAGAAACTACAACAACAATAGCAGAACTGCACAATAACAAAGAAAATAGAAAAATAAACAGATTAAATTAACAAAAAAAAGAAAACTATCTGATAAGAGTCCAGAGCTATTCAGATAACCAAAATGATATGATAGAATCAAAGATGACCAATTATCCACCATTGGTCCATGTGGTCAGGAAAGGCTTCTTCTAACCCGTGAATGATATAACCTGTCTCACATCCTTTGCCAAGAAAACAGCTATTGTCCTGATGATTTGAAGTAAAGAGTGTAATCAAAGATTTAGTTTTAGCAACAAAGTAAAAACAGTGCTATATACTCTGATAGGGAAGCCTAGGAGAGGTGCAAATTAGGGAAGACAAAATTAAAAGTTAGTTATTTGGCTTCTTTAATTTGCAGATACCTACTGGAGACATGTAAGTAGAGATGTCCAGTAGGCAGTTAGATACAGGAATCTGGTGTCTTCCAGGGCATTGTGACCACAGAGAAATACTTGGGAGCCATCAGCTCCCTCGAAAATGGTATTTACAGACACCATGGGGCTGGATGAAATCATGTACAGACAGTGTTTACGTTAAAAAGAAGGCCCAAGCCCTGGGAGACACTAAAATGTAGAGTTCAAACAGAAGAAGAGACAGTAAAGGATAATGAGAAGGAGGCGGTGGTCAATTTTGTTGAATTTTGCTGAAAGATCAAGTATGATAAAATGTTCAATTAGCAATCTCCAAGAACACTGGTTAGCTAGATGAATAAAGCTAGAGATAGGATTGAAGCCTTATTTGAGTAAAACCCTGGCTCTTCATTAAAACAAACAAACATGAAACAATACAGCGCAATGATTTAAAAAAAAACATTTTTTTTTGCAATTAAAAGACCAACAATTTATTTTTTTTATTTTCTTTCTTTTTTTATTATAATAAAACTTAAAAAATGGGTAAAACTTAGGTGACACTTAGTATTGATTTCAGAAAGAATTTCCTAGTAGTATAGTTAATAACAACAACAAAAATACCTAGTATAAACCTCTATCACATATTTAAAGGAAAAGGAAAGACATCCTGTTGCACTAACCAGTTTAACCACTCCTTTTATTTATCTATATTTTTATTTAAATTTTTTTTTTCCTTTTTACAGCCGCACCTATAGCATATGAAAGTTCCCAGGCTAGGGGTCGAGTTGGAGTTGCAGCTGCCTGCCTACACCACAGCCACAGCAACGCCAGATCTGAGCCATGTCTGAGACCAATACCACAGCCCACAGCAATGCCGGATCCGTGACCCACTAAGTGAGGCCAGGGATTGAACCTGCATCCTAGTTGGGTTTGTTACCACTGAGCCACAATGGGAACTCCTATCTATATTTTTAAACTGAAAATATAGTTTGTCAAAAATTACTCAAAATATGACTGTCATTTTTCTCACATTCTCTTATAAATCCATACACCAATAACAACTAAACATTCACTTTAGCCTTTAAAAACCTAAGAAATAAAAATAATTATTGTGTGGATGAATCTCAAATTGTTATATTTACTGGTTTAGAAAGAAAATTCATTTTAAAATTTGGAGAATGAAGATAAAATGAAATGGTACACTCTACAATCAAACAGTCATAGCAAAGCTGAATAAAACCACTTCCTTTTACAGATTCTACATCTCAAGTTACTCTTACAGCTTTCTTTTAAAGAGATGACAAAGATTTCACAAATCATAATCTACTGAGCAGATTCTCAAAGAAACAAAACTAATGTGCATCAAGGTGTTAGCCTCTTCTTCCCTAGTGATAAAAATGTTCTCTTGATTAAAAGTGGTTATCTTTACAACACAGATTTATGATTTAATAAAAGAAAACTTAAATTTCACTCATAACCTTCTAGTGTTTGCTGAAGTATTGATGCCTACTTTTACAGAGAGCAAAGAATGTTCAGTTTGTAAATTAACAGAATATCTTAAGTAAAAACAGTAATTATTATCACAAGACATATTCTTTTATTAGACAGAAAAAGATGTGCAAAAAGGCAATTCTGATGGACAGAAAAGCTTGGCTTTAGCAAAACTAGAGCGATCTGCTTGAGTGAACTACAATAATTTTATAATGATCTTAAAATAAATGTGATCCCTTTTAAATTTTAGCTGCCACAAAGCATTATGTCAAATATTAAAATGATGCAGTGTTAATACTGCAGCACACAATGTCTGCTGGCAACTCTGGGTTAGAATAATAGACTAAGATGGCTAAATAGGTCTTAATTTTTTAGAAGCAAACAATACAAAAGCAAAACCCACGAAAAACAAGTTTCTTAATTGCACAAAATAACTACTTAATTCAAGTTGGTAGTAGATATATAGCATAGTGATGCCACCATGTATGTTTATCTTTTATGAATGAAGTATTTTCAGTAACTGATACACTAAACACCTGATATATATACAAATATCTACTTAAATACACTAAGCAAAAATACACTACACATCCGATATATATGCACAGTATGGTATAAAAATTCAACAGAGAAAAGGCTTCTGGCCTTTATGACAAGACTATCATCTGTAGTTCTGTTTATTTTTTGGAGAAAGAATGCTATTGGTTTATTTTAGGAGCATGATTGCTTCATCAATAATACTTAACCAACCATAACATTAAGATCAGACTGGAATAGGAACTGAGAGATCACACGATGACTCACATTATCTACCCAGCTGGCATGACTTGGCAAACAGTATTTTACAAGATATTACACCAGCTTGTGATTGCCTGGAGATGCAATGTGCCCTTTCTCTGTGAATGCTGAAGTTGTGGCATGTAAACTCTGCTACTTGCCATCACCTATTTTTCTACACCTTAGCAACTGGCAAATATTCCATGTGTAGCACAGGTGAGAGGTTTATGAATAGGAGACAGCAAAAAAAAAAAAAAAAAAAAAAAGCAAGCAGGGACAAAAGGGAATCAACCTCCATAGCATACTAACCATTTAAGGCCACTGAAGGGACCATGCATGTTAGAGGTGTCATATAAGATACGGGGCAGTGCTATCAGATGCATTACAAGCTACAGACAATAACAAAACATGCAGAAAAAGAAATTAAGACCATGAAAATACATCCCAAATAAGCATTTAGTATTGGAGGTATGTATACTCTGAACTCAGAGCTCTATAGAGTTATACCTCCTGACAAACGGCCCCATTGTTTGCCTCATGATTTCAGAACAGATTGGTAATTTATAGCCATATACAGAGGTACCTCTCACTTGTCTATGTATCAGGGTCAACGTATCAGCCACTGAAAGGTAACTGTCAAAACTGGCCATGCAGTTTTAAAAACTGAGCACCCATGAACATTTTTAAGACAGCAACTAAAAATCACATTTTCATGTACCTAATCTTTCCTGTAGTTTTTAATAACTGGGGAGGATTTTTACTGTATTTTAAGCATCAATCAATGTGGTAAATATTATATAACATCACAGAATTACTCACAGCTTCTGATTCACATTAAAAAGCACAGGCTGATGTCAAGTCTCAAAGTAGGTTTTAACATGACAAGGATATGAAATATGCGTATAACAATTCTGAAGTATTCATCATTATATCTCAGATAAATTTAGCATAATTTCTTCAAAATTCTGTGAGTCATTCACTGGCCAACTCATTACAATCGCATAATCAATATATTATCGAGCCAGAAATATCCTGGAAATATGGCAAAACTCTAGGAATGCCAGTGTCTGAATGAATGTCCAAGTATTACACATGTGTCACAGATGGCCAACAGAGAGATTCCAAACCATCCCTGCTACAGAGATAATTGTTTTACTTTGAAGTTCTTTAAGATATATTATGTTAGTTTCTCCATCAGAGCTATCACCCTCTCCTTTCTTTTTCCTTCACTCCTCAGTCATAATAAGGAATTTTAAAAATATTTGATGAGATAACTGAAGTTATTTCAATGATTCCAATGTAACTTTAAAAAAAAAATTCTACATGATCGGTTCTGTTAAAAAGAAGAATCTTTTGGGTTAAGGATCTGGCGTTGCCGTGAGCTGTGGTATAGGCCACAGATATGGCTTGGATCCCATGTTGCTGTGGCTCTGGTGTAGCCCAGCTCCGATTCAACCCCTAGCCTGGGAACCTCCATATCCCGTGACTGTGGCCCTAAAAAGACAAAAATAAAAAAGAAGAAGAAACTTTAACCTGTTTGGCAAGATTTATTATGGAAAATTTTCATATCTTATGGTTCTTCAGAAAGCTAAGATAGCCAAGGAAGAGCTTGGGGCACATGTTTATAGGATGAAGTGCCCCTACTAAGAATCTGTAAGAAAGGCTTGAATGCCTTAGTTATAGTTTTTAGTGTATATCCTATGTCTCCTCCAATTAGACTGTATGTTCCTAGAGGGATTTAGTACAATGCCTTACACACAATAGGTGCTTCAAAAATATTTGGACTGATTTATTCAAGAAGCATCCATATATGGCCTCATGGAAATTCAAAGAAAAAAAATCCTCTGTGAAAAACAAAGCGTCATAGTCATTTTTTTGCTTCCATTCTTCTTCCAGCATACCAAAATGACAAAAACAATAACAAAAAAGACCAATGATAGTGTGTTCAGGTAAGTTTAAACTCCTCCATTATTCATAGAGTCAAATAATTATACAGCTTGTCTCTTGGGTGCAGACCCTTCAGTTCAGTATCTTCTTTGTACCAACCACATATTTTGGGGAAACTGTAACTTGTTTTATAAGCTGTTTTATCCTCTCTCTCTCTCTGCACATTTCCTTGGATATGAGATTTATTCTACCTTAATTTCTATAAATTGTGATTTCTGTATCTTTCCAAAGGGGAAAGAAATATAATGAAGTACAGTAGAGGACCAGAGAGTTACATTTTACATTACTGATGTATTTTTAATGCCCATACACAACCGCTTCGAATTTCTGGTATGAAAATATAAATATATGTGGGAGGACAGAAACTAAGTAGTTTATTATAGGGAAATATTACTGAAAATAAAAGTCCCTTATTTAGAAGAAATGTAGGCAGGCAGTGTTAGAATTAACTTGCCCTAAATGTGGAGCCATGGAACTGTATCTACAAAGTGTAAATAAACATTTACCTTGGGATGTGGGCTTTACTTAAAGATTTCTTCAAATAGAAACATACTTCTTGTGAGACACTGGGTCCCCAAGGGGTGAGAGCTACAGAAAGAGACTTCATTTCTACTGTTTCCTGTAGTAAGTTGAATCTGACAGCTGATTCTCCTCTGGACAAGGGGAATTTTTAAGTCTAGAATATAAACATAGTCCATTTTTTGTCTTCATCTTATCCTAGATGGTGCCTTCTCCAAATATACCAGTGCATGAACTCAAGTTCAGTGAACTCTCCAAGATTACTATGTCTTTCCCAAGGAGAAAAGATGTTCAAAAATTACACTGCCAATTACAAGTACTAATTTCATTAAAGCCTGCATTTAATTGCCTGGGATTTATAAAGGATCTAGTAACAAAGCCACACTGTGCCATAACTTATTCCAGCCTGCAAAGAGGAAAGTGAAGCTCAGAGAGGTTAAAACCATATGCTCTCTGGAGCAGGGATGGTGTCTTGTTCTTCATTCTATTTTCATAGCTCTGCACAGTGTAGTCTTAGTGGCAATATAGCACAGCAGTTAAAACCCTGGAGTCTGTAGTCAGACTTGGCTTGGAGCACAAGTGCCTAATGCTAGGAATTAGTCGGTGGGTGACCATGAAAAAGTTGTTTTACCATATCTGAGCCTCAGTTTTTTCACCTGTTAAAATGGGAATAATGATAGTATCTATCTTATAAAGTGTTGGATAATTAAATGAAGTAATACATGTAATGTGATCAAATAGTGTCTGCTTACATAGCTAACATTAAATATATTAATATATTATGAAGAACATTCTTGAAGTTCCCATCGTGGTGCAGTGGTCAACGAATCCGACTAGGAACCATGAGGTTGTGGGTTTGATCCCTGCCCTTGCTCAGTGGGTTAAGGATCTGGCGTTTCCATGAGCTGTGGTGTAGGTCGCAGACGTGGCTCGGATCCTGCGTTGCTGTGGCTGTGGCGTAGGCCAGCTGCTACAGCTGCGATTGGACCCCTAGCCTGGGAACCTCCATATGCCGCAGGAGCGGCCCTAGAAAAGGCAAAAAGACAAAAAAAAGTAATAATAATAACTTTCTCATTATTGTCTGACATATAGGAAGTACTCGATATTATATGGAATGAATGGATGAATGCAGCTATTAACCACCAAACTAGAATCTTGATTTTCTTACTTCCCTCTCAAGTCCTGCCTCCCTTAAGTCAGACTGTATATGTAAATGGAAGTGTCCAATATGGTAACCACTAGCCACATGTGTCTACTGAACACCTGAAATGTGGCTAGAGCTAATAAAGAACTGAGTCTTTGTCTTATTTTACTAGTGTTTAAATAGCCACTTGTGGATAATGGCTCCTGTACAGTATAGTGCAGGAGATAATCCTCTTCTTTTAAAATACACATTTGCTTTTACTTTTATCAAGCTATTTTGATATTAACTCAACTTTTTATTGAAAAAATTATTTCTCTAAATTAAATTCTATTTATAATTCAAGTCTGTTTCCTTTTGTTTTATCTTCTATTCAGTGACATTTGTGCACACCTTTCATAGAACTGGAAAAAATCTTCAGAAACCTCCCTCTCCCCCCAAACACATACACACTGTTCTCTTTAAGCCAGATAAGCTTAATTCACTTAGACATGTTATCCTCCCTCATCTTCTTTTTCTTTTCTTGTTCTTTCCAATCCCTACCATTTTTCTAGATATGCAATGCCAAAATAAGATGCAATGTGCATTGAATAAGGTTTGTGTGTGAGATGGAAGGAGGGAAAATTGGCTGACTTTTTTAGAACAGTTTTAGAGAAAAGTTGTAAAGATAGTAGAGTTTCTGGATACCCTACAGCTAGTTTCTTATACTGTTAGCATCTTAGTTTAGTATGGTAGATTTGTCACACCCAATATTTATACATTGTTATCAACCAAAGTACATATTTTATTTGGGTTTCTTTAGTTTTTATGACTTTTTTTTTTTTTTTTTAGGGCCATACCCACAGCTTATGGAGGTTCCCAGGCTAGGGGTCCAATCGGAGCTACAGCTTCCAGCCTACACCACAGCCACAGCAACAAGGGATCCAAGCCATGTCTGCAACCTACACCACAGCTCACGGCAATGCCGGATCCTTAACCCACTGAGCAAGGCCAGGGATTGAACCCGCAACCTCATGGTTACTAGTCGGATTCGCTGCCTCTTTGCCACAACGGGAATTCTGGGTTTCTTTCATTTTTAGCCAGCATTCCTTTTCTGTTTCAGAATCCCATTTAGAATACCATGTTGGCTTTAGTCTTCATATCTTCTTAAGCTCCTCTAGACTGTGAGAGCTTTTCACACTTTCTTGTTAGCTGATGAATAATTAGAATCACTGTGGTTGCACAAATGTCTGATTGAGTGCTAATAGTCAAGAAAATAAGAATAAAATTAATTTTAAGACCAAAGAGACAGACAGTACTTCACCCAAAAGTCTAGTGAGCCTACCCTGACAGAGATCTTTACGAATAACACCAGTCACCTTGGACCATGGAAGATGTCCTTGGGATACCCTCCTAAATGCAAGTAAATTATGGCTAAATACCTAAGGATGTTAGCTACTCCCTAATGACTGAAAATGAACTTGGCAATAAAACAGCCTCAAAATGTTATGTCCAGTTCATTGACAACATTATGTGCAATTCAAGATATTTTATCCCTACTCACCATCTACCCCTACACGCAATCCATGGCCTGTCTACACACAATCCATGGTATGTCTACACGCAATCCATGGCCTGTCATTTTTACCATGAAAGGAAATTGAATTTGTCTGGAATAATTTATTCTTCAAAAACTAGTCTGTGGCTACTTAGTAATTTGTGTTATTCTATAGCACTGCAAATGACAACTGAATAACTGGGTTAATATATTCTTATACATTGAGGTTAAATATTAAGCTTTCATAAAACATTGGGTATTTATAAACACAGTATAACAGTGTAAAAATGACAAAGAGGGAATATATTTTAATGAAAGGAGGGAGAAATGGCTTTCAAATACAAGGAGAGTGTACCCACTCTGTGATCTCTGTATAATTTACAGAATCAGTTATTGGCTCTTAGATAAAGACTAGGAGCCATAAAACAATATTAGAATGTATACTGTTTGAACTAACTTGTGGATCCTACTTTTTTAAACGTACCACCTTCAGTCTAACCTACTCCCTTCCTGACAACAGTCTTACTTTCTACTCTCTTATAATAGTTCTATCTTTTTAAACCAACATTTCTATGTTTTTGGTGTGTATATGAGGAGCAAGATGTTTTTATGTTTTTCTTTTTGGGCCACATCTGCAGCATATGGAAGTTCCCGGGACAGGGATTGAATCTGAGCCTTGGCTGCAATCTAGGCCGCAACACCTGATCCTTAACTCACTTTGTGGAGCCAGGGATTGAACCGGTGTTGCCACAGAGACAAGCTGGAGCATTAACCCACTGTGCTGCAGCAGAAACTCCAGCAAGGTGGTTTAAAGGCCCAATTTTCTTTGGTTCCTTGCTTTTGCTACACATAATTTAAGGCTATTTCCCCTCCCCTCTTAAAAATGCCTCTTTGCTTCAGTTTCTCAGCACTTCTCCTTAACAAAAAGATAGTATTTGTCCTGTGTTATCTGTCTCAATTTCTACATTCACTAAAAGTTCCAAAGTGCCATTTTTTTAAAACAACTTATATTTTAGAAACTTGAATTACAGAACCTAAGAACTGGCATCAACTTCTACATTGTCTAATATATGTCCTTCATTTGACACAAGGGAAATCTGAGACCCAATACTTAGGAAAGGTCACAAAGTTTGTCAGCAGAAGAGTCAATTCTAGGTCTTAAGTATCTGAACTACAAAGTATAAAGTGTAGTATGATTCCACTATACTGCCTCTTTATTTCATCTAAAGCAAGTTTCCCCAAAGGGAATTAGTTCCTAAAGTGCCAAGAGCCTTTTTCTAAAATTGTCTGACTTTTGAGACCAAGTATGGAATCTATAGGCATAAAAATAAGGCAATAGTGAGTATACCTACTAAAATATATAGCATGTGTGTAAAATTAAGGTACAGGAGTCTCCTTCCACATACCATCTAACTCCTTTTGTCCCTATACCCAGTCTTTCCATCCTCTTTTGAGGTTTTGCTACATTTTTTTAAATAGGGCCCCACCCACGTTATACGGAGGTTCCCCCGCTAGGGGTCAAATCAGAGCTGCAGCTGCCAGCCTATGCTATAGCCACAGCAACGCGGGATCCAAGCTGTATCTGTGACCTACACCACAGCTCATGGCAGGGCCACAGATGGAACTCACATCCTCATGGAGACTAGTCGGGTTCATTACCACTGAGCCATAACAGGAACTCCCTCAAGTTTTGCTACATTTCACCTACATTTTCTAGTTGTGGTAATGGTACCACACACTAAGCACAAGCCCTCACTTCCTCACTGCTGCCAACTACCTCTGAACTCCCTTTCCGGGTGGTTTTAGTTATTTTTAGTAACAGGTAACAAGTCTGGAAGAACAGTCAAGGCTGATACCACAAGTCCAATCTCCTCTTCCATCTCTCCACCACACTGTGAACATGGAACTGACTTGCTCTTCCTAGATTATGGCACTCTCTTTGTGCTTCCAAGCCTTTGCACATATTTATGCACTACTCATTCTCATTTCACCTTATATCCCATCAATTAGCAATTGCCTACATTTCTTCAAAATTCGGATAAACCATCAGCTCTCTATACTTTCCCCAACCCACTCCCAAAGATAGATGTACCCTCTTTTGGCTCCCATAGACCAGTAAATGTAATTTAATAATGATACTTATTATTCTATGTAGTAAAATTATACTTTCCTAGACTTCTCTCCCACTAGACTTTGAACTCCCTAGCAGCAAGAAACATGCCTTATTTGTTCTGGTATCCTTAACAGGCTGCCTAGTAAAGAAATTTCATGTGCTGTGAAATTTAGTAGAGTAACACAGTATTTGAATACATATCTGGTACCAGGAGATATGCTAAAGTACTCATAGGAATTACATATATCTCACAATGACCTTAAGAATTAGTGCTGTTATGTGATCACTACAGATTATAAATCTAGAGAAGGTAAGCAAAGTGACCATGTTTAAATATCTGTTAAGCTTAAGAGCTCAAATACAGGAGTTCCCTTGTGGTGCAGTGGGTTAAGGATCCAGTACTGTCACTGCAATGGCTCAGGTCACTGCTGTGGCATGGGTTCAGTCCCTTACCCAGGAACTTCTGCATGCTCTGGGTGCGGACAGAAAAAAAGAGAGAGGAAGAGAGAAAGATACAAATCCATTTTCCTAAGTATTTTGTTGCTTCTCTGAGGAAATCAATAAATAGTTGTTGAATAAACTCATACGTGAATGTCAGTGAGTGAATGGAAAGAATACTATATCAAAGCAGATAATACCAAGAATTCTAAAAACTTAAGCTGCTTGCTAGTCTTACTGGATAGACAGTAATGTTCTGAGGAAGACGACAGACATTTAGTGGGAAGATCATCAAAGTGTGAATTTATAAGAGACATAACAGCCATTTGAATACTTTTGCAGGGAAAATGATGGTATCACTTTTCCTATTAGCCTATGAAGAACTCTGGAGAATGCTAGAATGACTGCTATGAAGAAAAGGGCCTGAAACCAATCCAGGAACACTCTTTTCTTCAAAAGAAAATTTCAGCTGATCTAGCCAGAAAATGAGGCTTTGAACAAGGAAGGCAACTGTGAGTTGGCTTACACTGGGTTGGACATTTCCCAAATTTTTTTCCTATGAAGCTGCAGTTTGGCCTTGCTTTTGGGGGCTAGTCTGCTAAGCGACCAAGACTGAGTACTCAGAGACCTCAGGAAAAAATTCTGGCAGACAACAAATTATTTAATCTACTTTCTTTTCCTGTTGCAATTTTTTGCTTAAAAAAAAAAAAAAAGCGAGAGGTCAAAATGAAAAGAATGTGAGTTTATTTTAATGGGAAAGGAATTCTGTGGATATAAAAATTCCATTTGCTCTATTCCTTAGGAAAAAGGGCATTTTTTATACTGAGTACAAATTTAAACTTCAAAGTTTTGGATATTTTATTCTAGTGAATTTTAATTATTATTAGTAGGGGCATTAAAAACTAGGCTATACCGTCATGTCAATGTAGCAATCCAATTCAACATGTATTAAGCTTTCACATCTCTGGAAGAGATATAAATGGGGTACAAGGCAAGGCAAAGGGTTATTTCCAGGAGGTACAGATGTATAGTCTTGTTATGGACACAAACAGAACATCCAGAAAATAATTAGAGAACAAGACAGTATAAAAAAAGGAGGAAATATAATTCAATACGTTACTTTTAGTCATGGGTATAGGGAAAGACTTTGAATCAGAAGTGGGATGAGATATGTCTTGAAGGATTGCTTTTACATGTAAAAAGATTATTATTATTATTATTTTTTTAAAAAAGGGTGTTCAGGAGTTCCCATCGTGGCGCAGCTGGAAATGAATCTGACTAGGAACCATGAGATTGTGGCTTCGATCCCTGGCCTTGCCCAGCGGGTTAAGGATCTGGCATTGCCATGAGCTGTAGTGTAGGTCGCAGACGCATCCAGGATCTGGCATTGCTGTGGCTCTTGCGTAGGCCAGCAGCTGTAGCTCTGATTAGAGCCCCAACCTGGGAACCTCCATATGCTGTAGGTGCGGCCCTAAAAAGAAAAAAGACAAAAAAAATAAAAAAGGTGTTCTTATGGTAATAGCATGAACAGAAATAGAAAAGTACAATATAGCATTTATTCGAGTGTTCATTCAATAAATATTTGCTAAACACCTCTCTGTATAAGGCCCTGTGTAAAGAGCTAGCACAATATCTCCTCTGATTTTACAAAGTGGAGAGATCACACTAGCTGGAACAAAGGGCAGATTTTACTATATGACTTTGGCTGAGTCACTTAGCTTCTCTGAGCCCTACTTCCCTGCCATGTAAAATGAGAGCCATCATGGTTTTCAAAGTTGTTTTTCTGTTAGCAGTGAAACTCTTTTTGGCTTTAACTTAAATATATTAAAAAAAAAACATAAATACATTGAAAAACCAGAATGGGCCTGCTTTGATTACATCAAGAGCTGGAGTTGGGGGGGAAGTGAACCCAGATATGCCTCTTGTTTAATGTCTTCCTCTCCTTCTCCCTCCCCAGTGTCTGCCCCATGGTTCCTCTGCAGAATCCCAGGATTAAAAGGGAAATAGTTTTACAATTTATCTCCCTGTTCCCTCAATTCCTTCCCAGTTGTAGAGTGTTGCAATAGAAAATATAAACAATCAGAGGGTGGGAGTACCCACTGTGGCACAGTGGGTTAAGAACCCAAATGCAACTGCTCGGGTTGTATGGAGGCGCAACTTTGATCCCTGGCCCAGCGCCGTGGGTTAACGGATCCGGTGTTGCCACAGCTGTAGTGCAGGTCACAGCTGTGACTCAGAATCAATCCCTGGCCCCAGAACTTCCATATGCCATATGTGTAGCCATTAAAAAAAAAAAAAAAAAAAGACGATTTATTTTTTAAATAAATTAGGTAGAAAGGATCCTGGATTCCAGTATGCCAAAGCAGTGTAGAGTCTTAAGTGAAATGATAAAATTATTATTTGAAAATGTCTGGTAATGCCACCTAGGAGAGACTGGGTGAAGGAAACTAGATGTTAACTTAAAAGACCTTGGCTAGGTCGAAAGCCCCATTACTGGAGATAGTAAGGGTCAAACCAACACAGCTAAGGGAGAATCTTCAGAATTTGGTAAGATTAAATAAGGATAAAGGAGACAAAGGAGTCAAAAATATAATTCCATTTTATAAACCCAATACAGTACTACAGATAGATAAGGGGACATAGATCTTGAACTTGGTGTGTATTGGAATTGCCTGGGGAATTTTAAGAGAGTGCACCAGAATCCTAACCACTAAAAAGCACTGCCTGGGAAACTATAAAAAAATACTGATAACTTGTTCTCATCTCTAGAGATCCTGAATTAGTTGGACAGGGGTACGGTTTGGGGATTGGGATTCTAAAGCTCCCTGGCAATTCTACTACACAGCCAAGGTTGAGAACCACTGAATTAGAAGGACAGGGAGTTATGGAACACCTAGAGAACATGCTTTAATGAACTATCTGCTGTTATTTTTATGGTCCAGATTTTATTATTATTTTTTGGGCTACACCCAAGGCATACGGAGGTTCCTAGGCTAGGGGTAGAATCGGAGCTACAGCTGCTGGCCTACACCACAGGTGCAAGGCATCAGAGCTGCACGTCTGCAAACTACACCACAGCTCATGCAACGCCAGATCCTTAACCCACCAAGCAAGGCCAGGGATCAAACCCGCATCCTCAAGGATACTAGTCAGGTTTGTTAACCACTTAGCCACATGGGAACTCCGTAATTTTTTAAATTAAAGTTGACTTTTTTTTTCCATTTTTCTTTGCCCAATATTAAATACTAACCATATAGCTACAGAGTTATATGTAATAGCATTTTTTCCCCTTATTATCCTGTCAATATGTTTCTGTGATATTTCCAAGAACACCAGTCTGTGTTTTTCCAATGTTATAAGACAATGAAAAAACTCCACTAACAAGAATTTTGTGTGTCTGTAAGTATGTGTGTAAATGCTATCACTTCAAGAGTTTTCCTTAACAACAGATTGTTATTACAGGATCCTAATGATGTCTATCCAAAAATTATCTTTCCTTAAAGTACATGTACAAACACACACGCACACAGAATGCAGAGACTTATATACAGCATGTAATTCAGGCATTCTTATCTTGAAATACTACTTAGTTTCTATAAGGGTATTACTAAAAGTCAAAAAAGTTTAGCATTTACTTTGCCTAAACATAGTAAGGCAAGATAAATGAGATTTATGTCACAGCAATCCCTAATATTTGCATAGCTTTTTTTGAGTTTTCTAAAAACCCTTCTAGAATGGATCCCAGCAATGGTTCTATTATTAAATCATGACAGATACATACCATAATTCTCTATTTCTGGATGAAGAAACAGAGGCGAGAAGTTAGTTAACACGTCTGAGCCCCAGTGGTAGAATTTAACCTATTAAACCTCGGGTCTTTCCTCTCCTAGTTCAGTTCTCCATGGTTTCTCCCAAGCAAACAGTCTAATTATCAGGTGCACACCCCTAGTTTTAAGTGCTAAGAGGGAGAGACTGATGGTTTATCCACTCAAAGTGATCTCTCTTTCGTCTATATGTCTCACAGGACTTTATCAGTACAATCTAAAAAAAATATTTTCTACCTTGACAGAGTTACAAATATGCTTATTTTCATTATTATAATATAAGCTCCTCAAAAGTTGGGTCCATGTAAGATTCTAAGAGTCATATTTCCTGTCTCCAGAACACCTAACACTCTTTCATGTTCTTAACCATGTATGGGAATATACTCTCTCATTGCTATATTCTGTTTTACCTAATTTATTAGTCTTTTAGTTCAGAATCAGAAATATTATTCTCCAAATTAATTTATACTCTTCGTTCCACTTTCTTGTGATGCATTCAGAACCTGTCTGCTGGTTTCTACATGGCAAACAACTCTTCAAATAAGGAAAAACTATTAGCATATCTCCCTGAAGTATTTCTTCCTATTGCTAAGC
This sequence comes from Phacochoerus africanus, assembly GCF_016906955.1. Classification (NCBI taxonomy): domain Eukaryota; kingdom Metazoa; phylum Chordata; class Mammalia; order Artiodactyla; family Suidae; genus Phacochoerus; species Phacochoerus africanus. The sequence goes on from NC_062546.1 coordinate 135,835,038, forward strand.
AAAGCTTGCCCAGTTTCATTAAAAATTTAAAATGGCACAAGTTTTTCAAGCATTTACTTTCTTTGGCATCCTCTAGATAAAATTCATGTTGGACATAGGCACTCCAGGACTAAAAAAACCCCATGACTTCAAAAGTGAAATGATCCAGGAGTTCCTGCTGTGGCGTAGCAGGTTAAGAATCTGACTTCAGAGGCTCAGATGGCTGGGGATGTGTGGATTCGATCCCCAGCCTGGTGCAGTGGGTTAAATGATCCAGCGTTGCTGCAGCTGCAGCTCGGATTCAGTCCCTGGCCTGGGAACATTCATATGCCACAGGTGCAGGCATTTAAAAAAAAAAAAAAAGTGACATGATCCATGTAGAGTTCAGAGCAACTGCTGCCTTCCTCAGCAGTGGCCTATGGTTTCAGATGTTCAGTTATGTTAGCTTTCACTGCCATCACGATTCATCAATAGGAAGGCTGAGCCTGCATTTCTTCTAGGTCAATATTAATGATCCAACAGTATCATTATCTGAAGTAAGTGAAAGAATAATTTGTATATCTGAGCTCTTCAAATAGTGTTTTCCTAAGACATGAAATACAATGCTACTGAATGGATACCTGGGAAGCCAAACCAGAGAATGTTCCCTGAGTCTGGCTATTCATTGTGACCATAAAAGAATTTCAATCTCCCAACAGTGGGCTGGTAGAACTGCATTAAAGACACATGGTATAAACTACCAAGTGAAGGGCGTCATGAGAACATATAAGACAACAATACTCTTTAAAAAAAAAAAAAGATTTATAGAAAACAAATCACATGTAAAATTTATCAAGGACATAAAACTCTTTGAGGGAATCATTAGGTTTTGACTTCTTCCATTTGGCATTATGTCTCATAACAACTTCTCATTTGATAGGTCCAACGAAATTATTAAAACAGTGCAAAAGCAATGACTGAGAAACAGTGTCACAACATTCTTAAGTAGTGGAAATCCTAACAAGTTATCTTTGAAGTTCGGAATAGATTTCAATTCTAATTCTCTCAATTACCAAAAGAAGGGGGGTATCCATGCCCCACTCCTAACTTATCCTGACATAAATAGAAGGAGGATGAATTTCAAATTATCTCTACTCATAACAGTTTTATCCTACACAAAGTTCCTGCCACAAAACAGAGGGTGAAGGACTTCTAGAAGAGCTATAATTGCCATAATGTTGATTAAATGTACACTTAACGCAGAGGAAAGCTTTTCTGTGGCATGGCAGAACAGTCTTTGTAGTGCTATTAAAAAGCCCTTCAAGTACAATCTTCTAAAAGTGGCACTTTGATGAGCAATACAACACACCTGAAGTTTCACTGCTGCATAAAGCAGAGGCTGGATCAGTAAAGCAGTGAGAAATGTGGGTGATACTGACTTATATACCACTAAGACATTACACATACATTTCTAGTTAGGAACTACACAAAAAAACAGGTTTATTTTATAGTTACAACTCTTTTGAGGCCACATATTATCGATTTCATTTGATCAATTCCCATCTTACTTTGTTTACTAAGCTTGGCTCCAAATGATGTGTAGCTATTTTCCCAAATATATATGTATGAATATATATGTATATATAAGAATATATATATACATATATATTCTTAAGGGATACGTGTTGCCAACACTAAAGATAGTCAGAAGAAGGTGGCATGGGACATAAAGTACTTTCTATGCAAGGAGGACAAATGGGCTTTGAAGTCCAGAATACATATTTGTTGAATGAAGTTTGGAAAATTTGTTGTAATTTAAAATCATGATTTAATAATTACAATTTCATATCATGATCTGTGTGAGACTGTGTACACTCTCACACACACACACACACACACACACACACACACACACAGAACTAGATGCTTCCAGAGAGATCTTTTGGTTAAGAATTATAGTTTTACTATAAGGGTAGATAAGGTTTAAGTCACGATTCTCAGAGAGATTTGGAAAGTTTAGAAAATAAAAGAAACAGAATAGTATTTAGAACAATAAAACAAGGTCAGGGGTTCTCTAACTCCTTCTCACCTGTCCTCTAAGCTCAGAATCTCTAGATATAATACTGAAGGAGTAGTATAGTATCTAAACATTTAAAGCCAAAGTCAGGCTTAGCTAGCCAGACAAACAAAAGCCTTCTTTTAGACCAGATATGTAGCAATGGCAGCTGCAAGCGAAACTACTAGTCTTTGAGTGCTAGTTTAGAGAGCAGAACACACTGTCAATTGACACTTGCCTTCTACAATTTGTACACTGTCAGGTCACCTGACCCCCTAGCCTCATACACAGCTTAGTAAACTGTATTGCTCCCCAAAGAATAATTTATCTTTTCCTTTACAGAGTACTAGACTTCACTCCAAAATGAGGTAACTGAGAGTGGTCCACTGACTTCACATCAAAGCACTACTTTTTGAGAGATAGTCAAGAATAGAGAATCTAGTCACAAAAGCAATTAGTTTATACTTTATTCCATTTACCATTTGATTAAGTACCTGTCTACCTAGGGAATAAGATGGTTTGCACTGAGACTAACAATGTAGGCTTAAAATTTAGCAGTATATCGAGTCTTTATTACATACTAACTAGTTTTTCATGATTGGCTTTTAGTAGTAGTCCTATTTCCAAAGTAGAAATAAAAAAATGACTAATAACCTACAGAGTTAAATCAAGGCTGAGAAGTCCTCACAAATCTTCAGTCAGGAAGATCAACATGCCTAACCCAAAGACCACAAAGAGACATCATCCCAGACAGGTAATTTAAGAGTTAGTGCACAAATGCTTTTACAAAGTCAGGCATTAACCCACTTAGTGAAAATTACATAATGTGCTGATTATATTTTAAAAAATAAATGCTCAATAAATCCTAAGGATTCAATTTATCTCATATTAGTCTTCATTAATGAAATTTGTCAGAAAATATCTGAGCATGCACTTGCACTTTACAGGGAAGATATTTATACAGCATTCACTCTCACTGAAGTGAAGCATTTTGAAATCAATGGCTTTATGCCTGTGCTTGCTTATAAAAGACACTCCATGTGAAAGAGCCAGGAAATCAATCACCAATGAAGTGTCTAATGACACCTACTATGTGCACAACATGTGGGAACTTGGGAATAAAAGACATGGTCCTAGGTCTGGCATTCATGTTATAAAATAGCAAGCAAAAATAATATAGGAGGTCCTGCTGTGGTGCAACAGGATCAGTGGCATCTCTGCAGCACCAGGACATAGGTTCCATCAGTGGTGTCTCTGCAGCACCAGGACATAGGTTCAATCCTCAGCCCGGCATGGTGTGTCAAAGGATCTGATGTTGCTGCAGCTGCATCATAGATCATAATTGAGGCTTGGATCTGATCCCTGGCCTGGGAACTCCATGTGCCATAGGGCAGCCAAAAAGCAAAAAGACAATATGATAAAGAACTCAACTAAATGTTACAAATAAAGTAGTAAAATTATTAGAACTGGAGTTCCCGTTGTGGCTCAGCGGAAATGAATCTGACTAGTATCCGTGAGGACATAGGTTTGATCCCTGGCCTCACTCAGCGCACGTTAAGGATCCAGCGTTGCTGTGAGCTGTGGTGTAGGTCGCAGACATGGCTCGGATCCTGTGTTGCTGTGGCTGTGGATTCGACCCATAGCCTGGGAACCTCCATGTGCCACAGGTACAGACCTAAAAAGCAAAAAAAAAAAAATTAGAATTGAAGGCTATCGGAGCCTAAAAGTTATACCTAAGGCAACCCTTGATTCTTGCGATAGAAAATGAATAGGATTTGGAATGTATGAACCAAGGCAACAATGGAGAAATGTGTGCATAATATACTGAGGGGAAGGTTATTTTAAAAATCCTGCTTAAAATGTTAGATGAAATCTGCTTAGAAGTAAGGGGAATTCAGACTTGGTACAGTGAAAGTTGGGAGCTTCACAAGCCTTCTGATAGAGAGGTAGACGTAGTGAAGGCAATATTCACCTAACTGTCCAGCCAGGATAAGATAACGTGGGTTCAAGGAAGGAAAACCTACTGCCAGAACTAACAGCTCTAGTGTCCTCTTCTATTTGACCAAACAGGATAGCAAATATTAGGAAATTCTGTTCATGTTTTCAGAAAAGGAACAAGTGAGTCTAACAAGAAGAGAGAAACAGAAATCCAGTAACTTAGCAAATGAATAATACAACAGGAAATTATGAGATGCTGCAAAGAAATCTTAGCTCTGGCATCAAGTCATTTAAATGTAACACGGCAGAAACAAAGCTCTAGCTTTGTTCATCAGATTCAATGTGATGTTCATCCCTTCATATCTGGTTTCATGAGTCCCACATATAGTCTCAGTCTCATATACAGTTTAAATTTCCATACCATATAATTCTCAGTATTATGGATTTTCTTTCTATCTGTGCCTGTTTTTATGCTTGATTCATTCTCAGACATACCTTAGACAAATAAGAAAAAAATTTTACTAAAAAAGGGAAATATATGGCTAACTAATATAGAAAGGGATAAAACAATACCATACCATAAAATGGAAATGATCAACCTTTTTAAAAAACAGAGAATTTCAATCGACTGGTTTTCAAGTATTGAGTCACTCTGAATTACACAGAGCCTTGACGAATATTTATTGCTACATGTTTTAGAAGCAATTTCCATTTTGATGGGTTGCTTCAAAAGTGGTATTCTGAAGCAGTTAGGTAACATAAAAATATAGGATCAAGATTATGTCTGTCAGATGAAAAATACAGCATTTATGCAGCATTATATAATCCATTCGCTGGTTTATGAGCCCAAGGTCCCCATGGGAGTATCACAAACCCACATAATATGCTACAGGGTTATATTTTGCAATTGAGAATTCAAATGAGAAGGAAATACTTTCTAAAACCACAAGTGCAACTAGAATACTTGTACTTAGTACTATGAAATAAGTCTAAAATAACAAATAATTTCAGTTTGGCAGCTTAAGAGGTCCTCTATTTCAGTGACCCAGACATTAAAATACATGTACCTTTTCTCTAGTATGTTACTACCCCTCAATTGTTAGGATACATAGCACATAAATCAGATGGCCAAATTGGGCCTATGAAAGAACAGTTACCAATGATTCAATGTCAAGGAAGCCTACTGCAGTGTTCCCCAAGGATGAGGCCAGTATATCTTAAACACTCCAGATAACTGCCTTCAATAAAGAAAGAACACATGATACTTAATTTCAAAGATGACATCACATTGAGGATAGCTGATGTGGCTAACTCAGGAATGGACATAATTGGTATTCAAAACAAAAGGTTATATATCATGGACAAAAATTTGAAAATGAAATAAAGGACTGAGATAAGATTATATATTTACGAAAGAAAAAAATACAATGGGACAGCAATCTCTTGCAGCAGAAACAAGGTATAAAACAGCTGTAGAACCTTAAAAGAAACAAAAACTAATCCTGATTTGGAATGGAATTATTTTCAAAAAGTATCTCTAATCTGAATAAATATATACAATATGTAAAATATAATAAAGCAGTTATGTAATTCTTTGGTATTTAGTATGATTATTAATAATACCAGTGCTTTCTAGGAAAAAATACAGGAAGAATTTTAAAGTGAGTAAAAGTTGAAGAGTGGTTCAAGAGTTCTGAATATATAAAAGATTCCTTTGTGATTTCGTTGCTTTACATTCTAAAGAAAGAAGAACAAAAAAATATAGTTATTGTACGTAGATCTATACTAAAAATGTAATTTTATAATTTTAAACTTCTTGAAATAGGTGACAAAAGTTAAAATTCTTTTCAGTTCTTAATAGGTCTTATCCCAACCCATGATTTTTAAAACTGTGGACTCAGTCCAGACTAAGACTGAAGATTTCACTAGACAATATTCAGAACTGATCTATATAGCTTCTGACATTTTCTAAGATACTTCTGGGTGACTATCAATTCAAATTACCTTTAAGTCTTTTGCTTAGAGTCAGAATCATGAAACTCAAAACTAAACTTTTTTCCTAAAAGAAATGGACCGTTGACTATTGACCACAGAATTAAGAATACTATCTGCAATGTTTTTAATATAACACCATATTTATCTTCCAAATTTATGGGGTGTCTAGAAGTCACAAACTGACAGAAAATGTACAAAATGCAGGCTCTATAGTGTTTGTAAAATCTAATAATTTAAAAAATTGACGCAATCTACATAAAAATGGGGTATCTGGTATATCAAGAAAAGGAAAGAAAAAAAAAAAGAAAAAAATCTGGCAATGCTGTGCCTTTATTTCCCAAGTCAACAATCTACCAGTTCTCAATGGTGACAAGGAATAAGCTTCCAAGCTGTTCTCCATCATTCATTTCTAACCAATCTGGTCCTAGGAAGCATCTGAGTTTGAAGTCCCTGGTTTAAGTAGGGACACTTTCTTACTTTGCTACATGGTGTGACCTATTTTAAAAAGTGACCACAGTATGCCTGGAATACATTACAGCACATTAGTTAATCCAGGAGTAACTTAACACCACCAGTAAGTGAGTAAGGGAGCTGAAGCCTTTAATGAGTCGTTTGTTCAATCCAGGCAGATTTCATTTGGTTACCAAATATTTTATTTTACCTACACTAAAATAAGTTAGTAACAATCAACTCTCCCTTTCTTTTCAAGAATTGAGGGAGAAATTAATGCCTTTAAGATTTAAAAACAAACAAAAACAGAGTAAGAGATGCAAGGAAAGAAGGAAATATGTACCACACCCAGGGCCAGAGGAATTCACAGTTACATAAAGAACACGATGTTCTAAGCAAGGAAAAGACAAAGGCTTTTAAGTTTGTTTCCAAGCATTCTCTCTACAAGACTCAGAACTGAGCTCTTGTTTAAAAATTTTAACCATACAATCAAATTCATCCTAAGCATTTGCTCTGTTATACCTAGAGAAATACTACGCATTCATTACTGTCCTAACAAACAAAGCTATGTTTCACAAAAATAAAATGTTCTGTTTTGCATTATTACAGAAAACTATAAAAATTTTGAATTGAAAAATTTACAAATCGGTCACATATAATTCTACCATATTTAAAAAAGAACAACTATATATTGTCAGTTACTTGTTCAGATAAAATATTATCACATGAGAATTGATTCAGTAAGGAGAAAAGGCAGACATAGGGTTGGTCTTTCTAAACACATCCAGGAGATTAATTAGTAGGATCAGCAGGAGATGTTGGTGCCTTTCACATGGCAAATTATTTATAGTGTGATATTAGAAACAAACTCAACTATACATAGCAATATGATATCAAATGTATTTTCTTCTAAGGACCTCATATGCTTAAATATCATCTATGTTTACGAATGCCAAGGAGACTAGTAATGCCTCTCCAGTTAAATGAAACAGCCCAAGTGCAAAGCAATGGAAGAATTAGGAAAAGAAGTTTAAAAAAGTCAATTTACTATACATGTCTTTCTGCTGAAGATTATAATTCCAAAAGGAGTTTGAAAGTCTATTCCTAAAAGGTAATAGGGGAGACAGACTTCAATTAATGTGTGTCCTCTTATCGGTGGAAATAAAAGGAGAGCATTAACTTTTAACAGTGGACATGTTCAGAAGAAAATAAAAGAAAAAAAAATGAACAAATTCTAAATAGCTTTGTGGAGCAAGGTGACCCACGCTAGTTTGGAGAATCAAAATGTAATCAAATGAAACCTATGACCTTTGTACCAAAGAGAGTGAGGGAGACAAGAAGGCAAACACAATTTAAGAATCTGTGAAGAAAAAGTAAAAGAAGTCACATCTGGGATTTACCATTGTGGCTCAGCAGTAATGAACCCGACCAGTATCCATGAGGATGTGGGATCATTCCCTGGCCCCGTTCAGTGGGTTAAGGATCCAGAGTTGCCATGAGCTGTGGTGTAGTTCGAAGACACGGCTCAGATCTGGTGTGGCTGTGGTGGAGGCCAGTAGCTGCAGCTCCAATTCAACCCCTAGCCCAGGAACTTCCATATGCAGCAGGTGTGGCCCTAAAAAGGGAAAAAAAAAAAGGAAGAAGAAGTCACATCTGTGTGCAACATTCCACTGAACATCTCTATGCAATAGCCGGTCCCTGAAAGAACACTGGTTCTAAAAAGATGCAGCCAAGGCCCTTGGTACTTCTTCTTTAACCACAGCTTCAGCTTCTTCCCATGATCCATTTTCACCTAAGGAAACCCAAGGCAACTCACACCAACAGAGCAAAGTAAACCAGAGCTCTGTGAACTGGCCACGAACCATCTGAAACCATGCCTCCAGTTTCCAAATGAAAGCAAATTCTACTGACTTTGTCTCAGTGCCAAGCAGATTCCACAACTGGAATCTTTATCTAATCAAGTGTCAGTGTGTATATGTGTGTGTGTGTGTGTTCAGTGGAGTGAGGGGTATCCAAGGAGACTGGAAGAGGAGGAAGGGGTTGACTACTGAGGAAGAACCACTAAGAGAAACAAAAATGAAAACCTGAAAAGGAAGGCCAGAGACTATATATTATGTTTTATTCTCTCACTCTTTCTCCAGCACCTGGCACAGTGCTTAACACATTAGTAGATACTCAGTAAAAAGGTTGCTGAATGACTCAACAAAAAAGTGTATCTGTTGAAACTGCATGTGCCCTTCACAAAGTGTTACAAAATGTTAGCAGACAAGAGGTTTGCTTGTTCATGGTGATCACAATCTAAAGCAACCAAAATTATGAGTGGTTATGTCAATAAAGAAACCTGCAGATACAAAACATAAATATGAAATAATAATTCAAGTTAAAAAAAGAATTGAAGGAAGTTCCCATTGTGGCTCAGTGGTAACGAGCCCAACTAATATCCATGAGGATATGGGTTCAATCCCTGGCCTTGCCCAGTGGGTCAGAGATCCAGTGTTGCCACAAGCTGTGGTGCAGGTCACGGAGGTGGCTTGGATCCCACATTGCTATGGCTGTGGTAGAGGCCAGGAACTACAGCTCAGATTCAACCCTTTGCTAGGGAACTTCCATATGCCCCACGTGCAGCCCTAAAAGAAAAAAAAAAAAAAAAAGAATTGGAAAAGAACACATACCAGCTACGAAATACTATTAAAAATAAAGCATATTTTGTTTTACTGACAGACCTAATATTGCCAGTAAAGTACTTTTCTTTTTTAAACAATAAAATAAATATATTATAATGTATCTGAAGTGATAACAAATAAAGGTGTTAGATGATATTTGAACTATAATGACCTAAGTACCACATAAACAAACTAAGACACATTACTCCATAATTACTTTCCTTAGCCGTTTTGGAACTTTTGAAATCACACAGGTACATAGCACCTGTCTTCTTGGCCTTCTTTATAAGAGCTTTATAAGCCAATACTGCTTTCTCTTCAGCTTATCCAAGGGACGAGTTGGAGGGTCCAGCTCTCTGCCACCATCTCAGAGCAGTGCTGCCTACATGTTTTATTTCTGTCAATATTCTGTATGCTCAGGGTTTTTTACCTTCTAATATTGGAAGAAAATACCTAACTTCCAAGTAATTAGCCATGCTCACTACAGACAACAGCCATTAAGCAGTTAGCCCATGTTAACTTGAAATAAATATTTTTGTAAACTACTTAGGAGAGTAAATGCTTAGATAAATGTTTCCCACTGTATGTTCCATGGACACTAGATTATACAGTTAAATCAGTTTGAGGACTGTTGTATATGATAACTCCTTCTTTAAGATTCTTAATACACATTAGCATTCTAGAAGCTCGAAGAGGTCCTGTTATACATAAATTTGTTTAACTCTAACCCAATCTTACCTGACTATGGAACTCTCTCTTTCCCAGGATGAGGGAGACTGGGAGGTAGGGTATGCAAATAATTGGTTTGGCCTCTCAAAACATTTTGATAAAATGCAGAACCATAAATAGATAGAAACTTAGAAGCTTCAATTCAACCCTTACTTCAGATTTGAAGAATTTAAGGTCCAGAAAAGTAAAACCATTTATTTAGCCAAGATGACATAACCCCAATCTACACTGAGAGCAAAAACTACACATTGCCTTTAGCTCCTATAGTTGATCATTTTATGACTTAACAAATAAAGGAACATTAGATCAGATACTCCCACAACCTTACCCTATTACTTCTCTACCTCCATCATCTCCCAATCCTTCTACTTTACAGGCTAGCCTTTTCTCTTGGGTGCCAGACTACATTTCTCCCACCTCCTTTGGGATCATCATGCCCTTAGGTACCCTCTCACTCTTTTGCGCTTTGCTACCCTTCCCTTCTGACTCTCTTGGCCAATTTTAAGAATGTCCAAGTGATATCTTCCATCCTAACTCCCATCTTAGTCACTCTTTCCCTTGTTGCCAAATTTTGTCAAAAGGTATCTATATTTAACATCTCAACTTCCTCAACTGTCACTCATTCCTTAATCATTAAAATACGGTTTCAGGAGTTCCCATCATGGCTCAGTGGTTAACAAACCCGACTAGTATCCACGAGGACGCGGGTTCAATCCATGGCCTTGCTCAGTGGATTTGGGATCTGGCATTGCTCTGAGCAGTGGTGTAGGTCGCAGCCACAGCTCATTTCCTGTGTTGCTGTGGCTGTGGTGTAGGCAGGCAGCTACACCTCCAATTCAACCCCTAGCCTGGGAACTTCCATATGCTGTGGATGCGGCCCTAAGAAGACAAAAGACAGAAGAAAATTTAAATAAATAAATAAAATTAAATCTGGTTTCATTCTCCCCTACTCTCCTAAAATTTTTTTCTCACTACTTAAGCCCACACCCTGCAATGCGACATCCAGCCACAAGGAACTTTGTGTTTGCCACTGTCTCTTGAACACCTAATTCCTTCCTGTATCTCTAGCTTATGTAAAATGTGCTTCCTTCTCCCTTCTAACTACCTTCTCTGACCAGCAACCCCCTCAGCGTCTTATCCCAGCTCAAAATTCACTTTTTCTGAGAAAATCATCCTTGATTCCTTGGAGTCTATCACACTCCCTTCAATGTACATGCAAAATATACACACACATATTTTAATTCATATGACCATAAGACTTGATGTTCGCCTAGGACTCATTTGAGCATGGTAGGAGATTATTAGGAATAATGACAGAACAACAGATATCCATTGTTACCATCCCAGGCAAACCAGGAGGGATGGTCCCCATAATGATGGCACTTAACCAGCTCATACTATAATCTACTTATTCACACAACTAACCTATATCAAGAGACTACAAATTTCTCAAGGACAGAGACCTTTCCTAACCAGCATTAATGCTGCATACATTTAGTTTTTTGTTTTTTGTTTTGTTTTGTTTTGCTTTTTAGGGCTGTAGGGCTGTACCCACAGCATATGGAGGTTCCCAGGCTAGGGGTCCAATCGGAGCTATAGCTGCCGGCCTACGCTAGAGCCACAGCAACACGGGATCTGAGCCACATCTGTGACCTACACCACAGCTGTGGCAATGCGGGATCCTTAACCCACTAAGCAAGGCCAGGGATCCAACCCGCAACTTCATGGTCCTTAGTCGGATTCGTAAACCACTGCGCCACAACGGGAACTCCCTAAATGATGTTTCTTAAATGAAGAAGCCAAAGGAAGATACCAAAAGAAACAGTGGTCTGAAATGAAGATGATTCATGATAATAGCAGGCTCCTTAGTAAAAACAATCTCTTTTTTCTTTTCTTTCTTTTTTTTTTTTTAAGGCCCTTACCTGCAGCACATGGAAGTTCCCAGGCTAGGGGTTGAAATGGAGCTATAGCTGCTGGCCTATACCACAGCCATGGCAATGCCAGATCCAAGTGGAGTCTGCAACCTACACTACAGCTTGCAGCAACACTAGATCCTTTCACTTATTGAGAGAGGCCAGGGATCGAACATACATACTCACGGATACTAATCAGGTTCTTAACCCCGCTGAATCACAATGAGAACTCCAAGAACAACTTCTTACTGAGGACAGATGTTAGGTGGTATGCCACAGTCTCAAATGTCACCAAAATTTGTATGAAATTTGATGAGGTGTTTCTAAACATCTGTATTTCCTGGTTACTCTTTGAAATGGATGAGAAAACAAACAGCTTATTCCATCTACCTTTTTTTCCCACCTGGCAATCTCTTACTGACCATTGAAGGCCCACCATTAATGTCATTTTCTTGATGAAATATTGCTCAAATTGTCCAAGTGGTGAATGGCCTCCTCTTCCATACTCTCAGAGTTCTGTGTTGAGAATCAGTACTTTATTGTGTATCTACCATGTGCCAGGGAGAGTGCCAGGAGTTTTCACATACACTGAAACATTTAACTTGTTTAATAACCCCATAAGAAACTGTTTTTACTCCATTTTAGAAATAAAGAATTAGATACAGAGGATCAAGGAAATTCTCCAAGATGAAAAATTCTCCAAGATGCAAGATGCATGGAATCTGTATCGAACCTTAAGGCTCCTGCTTAAGCCCTATTCTCCCCCAGTATGGTGCTAAGCACAATTTGTGTCATGGTTACTTATATGTCTGTTTCTCCCACAGATAAGTCCAGGATCTATGAGCAGGGAAACTATTTCCCAACAGCTGCCAGCACAGAACTGGGCACACAGCAGATACTCACAAATGGTTGGGAAGAATGAGTATATGGATGGTATTATATCTGACCACTAATAAATATTCCCTTAAAAGACTATCCCACAAGCCACAGAATACCTAATACTGTGACTGACAAGTAGCTAAGCTTTTATTGCTGAATTGATTCTAGACAAATTATATTGCTAGAGTTTGGATTAATTCAACTTAGAATCAGCAAAGGATAGTTTATTTAAACAGCCTAGGAGTCTTAAATTGTGAGACTCAAATGTAAAACCATTTAAGATCTCATTGGTCTTGTTCGTTAACATCTAATGCTCATGTTGCTGGAGTCTATCCTCCTGAGTCCCTTTGTCTTACCCTATGAGATGTGCTTATAAGTAATGAGCTGGATTTCACAAAATACAGAGGAAAATCAGACCCATTACTTTATAATTCTCCCTTCCTTCCTTCCTTTCTCTCTCTCTCTCTCTCTTTTTTTTTAGGGCCACACCCAAGCCATTTGGAAGTTCCCAGGCTAGGGTTTGAATTGGAGCTACAGCCTCCAGCCTACACCACAGCCATAGTAGCAATGCGGGATCTAAGCTGAATCTGTGACCTACACCACAGCTCATGGCAATGCCAGATCCTTAACTCACTGAGCAATGCCAGGGATCGAACCCACGTCCTCATGGATACTAGTCAGGTTCATTAACTGCTGAGCCACAGTGGGAACCCCTATAATCTAATATTTTCTACTTATCCTCAACCATCCTTTATCTAGGTCCAGTTCATAGCATATTGGTGTAATTTCTGTTTATGTTTGTATCTCAAAAATATTAGGATTGTAAAAAAATGGGTCAACCACCTACCCTGCCACCACGTACATAATTCTCATATGTGAAGAACCTCCAGCCACTGGGTAGGCTCCCCCCCAGAGTTAAGACACAGTGGTCCTCTCAAAAGGAAGTTAAGGTATCCGGATTTTAGCAGCAGGGAAAAAGAAAGTATTCAACAGGGAAGAAAGCATACTGACTTCTTAAAACATGAACACAGCCTTTCCTCATGAGCACTGCACTCACCCTTCCTGCTCCCAATCATTTTCCAATCTGGGTTGGCAAAGACAGGGGACAAGGGAAGGGTACTGGGAGGGCAGCACCAGAACAGGGGCTTTGAAATCTCGCAGAGCTGGGTGTGGAGCGTGGTTCCACCCCACACTACTAGTCATAGGATCTTGGTCAAGTAACTTTCTCCAAGCCTTAGTGTTCCTATATGGGAAATGGAGATAGCAATTGCTGAACCTCCCAGAGTTGAGGTAAATTTTACATAAGCTAGCATAAACAAAGCACTTAAAATTGTGTTCAGCAAATCATATATGCTTTATAAGTATTATTTTTATTATTATTGGCGTTTTCCCTGTATGCCCCCGCCCCCCATCTCATCATCCCTCCATTTCCCTACCACCTTCCTTAGAAGAGATAAAGGAAAAGGGAGACAGAGGGAAAAGGGCACTCCCTTCCTGCTCATTGTGTAAAGCCATGTCTCATGCCTGAGAGAGCACAAGCTTTGGAATGAGAAAGACATGCTTTTGAATCCCGCCTCACCCCTTACTGGCTGTGAAACTGTAAGCAGCTTATTTAACCTCCCAGAGGCTCATTTTCCAGCTTTATAAAAGGGATCTGTTCATTCCCCCAACATATAGGGGTTTTGGTTAGGATTAATGTTATTCTTGCCCTCTCCCCATCTTCCTGGGGAGGTTCCCTAACAGCTCATCCCGGAACCTTTTCAATAAATTATTGAGAGAGAATGGGATTGTGAGAGGATGGCAAAGTAGGGAATGAAGAAAGAGAGAAGGGGTAGACAGCCTGTGGCTCATTACCTACCCCTCCCTCCACCCCCGTTTATCCAAATCCCCCTCCCTGGCGCCACTCCCACTCCCCAGACTCCACTTTCAGAATCCCTGCCCCAGGATAGGGAGGCCTTGAAGCTGAGACAATGCAGGTCTTATTTCCAGGCCCCCCCACCAAGGACAGAGCCAGTGAGAGGCTCCCCTCCTGTTACCCGAGCTACTGAGTGGAAGGAGGCCACAGTCCCTGCTAGCTAATTGCTAATTTGAAACTCTGAATACACATAATTCATGATAGATGGCAAAGTCTCTTAATGCCATGATATAAACAAACAAAACTCTTGTAGATGGGACAGGAACCCTAACCACAAAGGAGGACTAGTGTTTCTGTGGGATCCTGCACTCTACCTTCCAATCACTTGCTAACAAACTTTTGAAACATGCCGAATGTTCATGCTAGAGCCTGCCAGTACTGCATAGTTAAAATAACGTTAGATATATTAAGTTCCTGTCAGCAAGAAGGATGCTTTTGAAGGAGACTTGCACATAAAGTTTTCTTGTTTTATCAGAGAAGAAGCAAAACACACTGAAGGAATTTTGGTTCTTTTTTTGTCTCTGTAGTGGGGGCAGCCTGATGTTGACAGAGTAATGGAGAGTTTTGTTGGAGCCCCAGGGAGGAGAAAGCGCTCCAGAGGTCAGGCCGTCTGTTCCCTGCCTCTAGGAGGAAGGTACCTAAACTTGCCACAAAGATCCTTTTAGGAATAAACGAGTTAAAGCACCATCTACAGAATTTAAAAATACTTATGCATTGGGAAATTGCTAACTTAAAGACCTTTGTGAACACTGATTTCACAAAGCATAAGTAAGGAATGAAGGAAAAAGAAAAGTTAGTTGTTAGGACAGGACAAAGCAGATATGAAGAAATGGTTTATTCGGGTATTTTCAGTTTCATAAAATTAAAATGAGCTTTTACAAAACAGGATAGCTTCGTAGAACCATAAAAAACCAAAATGTCATTTTATACTGACTTTTCTGAAAAAAACGACATGCCAACCACGTACACATTCAAAGCCGCACAGCTATCTAATTCTTCTTTAGAAGTGTGTGGTCTAAACCTCAAAGATTGTGAACGAACCCAATAATACAATTTTAACTTATTGTCTTCTTAATTGTACAGTATTCTGAGTGTATTCATCATGTGCTCACATGAAGGTAGTTTCCAATATTGTTTTATGTATGTTTTACATTTAGAACACTTAAAAAATACAAAAAGCAAAAACAATGAAACAAAAATTCACTATTACCTTTTAACAATATATCTTCCCTGAGAACAGGGATTAAGAAAATCCTATTCACAGAGAAAATCAAGATTCAATTAAAGTTTTTATATTAGTTTAAGAAAGGAACCTTAACAAAGCCCATGGTGCATTTCTGAATAGAACATCTCTTGCCACAAAGCTGCACATAAATATTTTTAGGAAATCAGATAATGCTAGCGTGCTAGAGATACCTGATATTCAGGACACTGTATGAAAAAATCTTTTATAAAATAGATGAATCATTTATAAAATAACTATGCCTTGTCATCTACTTAAAAGCTGGTTTATATATGTTGAATTTTCAAGTGTGTAGGGTAAGTTCACCTACTCTTAGGAACATGCTACTTTTAGGTATTATCCTTTGGCTGTTTGAAATTAAAGAGGAAAAAAGAGAAAAATAGAATTTGTAGAAGGAAAGAAAAAAAAAAAAAAAACAAGGCACTGGGCACAATGTGGGTTATATATGGACTTTAAAACCAGACCATATGTTTTGAAACTGATTCTAAAATATAGGGATGCCATCATTTCTTATACTCTCATTTTATAAAAGGCATGCACCTAATAAGCTGCTGGTTTTGTTTTTAATTGTAAAGTTACGGGAACTCTTTGTGTTCTTTTTGAAGCAAAATACTCTGAGGAAATAATTCCACCAAATTGACATCAGGGAGACAGCCTTTCCTATCAAACTGACAAAAAAGGGAGGCTGTTCAAATCATTTGGCATGCTGTTAAAGGTGCAGATTTGGAAGTATGTGAATAATGAGGTCTTGAGCAGTGTCACCTGGGGAAGAGAAAGGAGGAAGGGGACACAGGGGCAGAGCTCTGAAATATAGTTTAATAGGATAACAAGAAGGAGAGTTTGTAGCAGAGTGTGGCCACAGTAAGAAATCAGCAAAGTCTGGAATGCTCTAGTTTCAGAACATCAGCCTGGATGAGAGAAGATGAAATCCAGAATTCAGAGACTGGGTAGCAGCAGTGTCATAAATAGGCTATATTGTGGGAGTGGTGACTAGCAGATTTATAGAGAATGCAGAAAGGGAAGAGTTCAGCCAAGGTTACAAGCAATGGAGGCAATTGGAAGAAGGAAATGGAGCAGTGTGGTATGTGAAGATGTTCCATTTGAGGATAAGAAATGCTTCCGAGTCTGGGATCACATTTTTCGAAAGCAGAGAAGTAGAGTATCTAAAACCGCTGATGGCTTTTCTGCAGATAGCTCTGTCTTCTCACAGAAGCATGGCCCCAAACAACATACAGTCATGATCACCAGTTAATAAAGTCTCTAATACAGTACCCCATACTCTCCAGGTGCTCAATATATGTGTATGTATGTATGTGTGTGTGTGTATGTGTGTGTGTGTGTGTGTGTGTGTATACACACACACAAACATAAATAGTAAATAATTCATATTTGTGAAACACTCACTAGATATACAGCTCTTCACTGGGTGTTTTATTTAGATACTTTAACGCTTTATTTTGGTAGTTACATATATATAATATATATGATATATATAATATATAGTATATATGTATTATATATGTGGATACATGTGCACTTGGGAAGAATTTTTATTTTTTTTACATTTCTTATCTCTCCAATAAATTGCAAGCTTTGTGTGAATGTTAAAAAAAAAAAATCTCTATTGAGTCAGTATCTCAGGGCTAAAGTCCTTGTTCTGCCTCATAATTGTATGATTCAGAGCAAGTCCCCTAACCTTGGCTTTGTCTTTTGTAAAATGTGAATTATAGCATTTACTCTGCCTACCTCTTAGAATTGTGAGAAACAAGTGAGGTAACAGACACAAAAGTACTTTATAAATTGTAAGCAGCTACCTGAAGGTAAGATTGCATTGTTATCATCTTTAATGTATTTGTATATCCTACAGTTACTCAATAAATACATGCTGATCCAAAGCACAATCTAGACACAAGAGAGCACACACACAGAGAATATCTACCAAAGCTGAATGCCTGGTCCAACTAGATGCTACTAGTGTGAAAATACCGACAAATGAGGAGCACTTGCCTATGATTCCCTAGAAACCAATGTGCTACAAAGGGGGTCATTCTAGGTACTAGACGCTCTAGCCTGCGGGCCCCCAAGTAGATGGAGAAGGGACAGGAGAGAAGTGCCTTTAGGGCTGTGACACTGAGGAAGTGAAGGCAGACAGATGAAGTCTACTTCCTTTACTGATACTTTTCAGGTCCCACTAGAATCATTCAACACTAACCAAACATTTCCTTGCCTTTATTATTGATACTAGTGTCTACATTTGTATTAATATTACCAACAATTTTAGTCAACTCTGATCTTTCCTGTGTGATTTCCACACAAGTCAGTGTTTAATCAGTTTAGCACCTTCAGGTAAGCATATTCTATCAACAGGGGCATAAAATCTTTTAATTGCTGGAGTTCCCACTGTGGCACAGCAGGTTAAGGATCTGGATTGTCTCTGCGGAGGTGCAGGTTCAAACTCTGGCCTGGCACAGTGGGTTAAGGATTTGGCATTTTCACAGCTATGGCGTAGGTTGCAGCTGCAGCTTGGATTTGATCTCTGGCTCAGGAATTTCCATTTGCCATGGGCGTGGCTATAAAAAAATTTAAATTGTTGGGCCTGAGTCATTCACATTTTGTAACCTCAACCTCAATCTCTATAATATTTAACATTAGTGCCAAGAAGACAGAAAGCAGTGCTGATTAACATTTCTAGAAATAGAATCAATCCTGTCCTCTCAGGCATGAATATCTACCATTACAAATCTAGCAAATCTGGTCAAGATGAAGACTTCCAATACCCATTCTTGGTTATCACATGTAATCAGAAAAGGCAGGTTTACCTGAAGCTTAATGGAGCTGGAATTTAGGGATCCTCACTAGCACTGGCAACTAGTTTTGTATTTTTAGTTTGTACTGTTATTCTTAAAATAGGGCCTCCTGTGTATAAGCTTTAGGACCTACTAAACCAGGTTACACCCCTTATAATCAATATATAGAGAGCTACCGGTCCTGCACAATATTTTGTTCAGACATACTCTTGAGTGTCACCTTCACATATCAAAGAGGTAAATTTCCAAAGCACCACATAACCATTATCAGGGTCACATTCTACATTCCCACTATATATAGCATTGTGAATCTGTCTACTGTCTTATCCTTCTAGGCCCTTCATTGCTGATGTTTTCATTTCTCAAAAAAAGTTTACAGCCATAGCTCCAAACCAAAGGCTACCCTGAAAGAAAGAAAGGGAAAAAAAAAAGAGAGAGAGAGAGAGAAAGAAAAAAGAAAGAAAAAAAAGGCCTCTATAATGTCAAAAACAAAGCAATTATGAACATCATATGATTAAAAAGAAAAAAGTCATTTAAATAATGAACTCTAACTTGACTATCTAGCAATTCACTATTTTGCAATTTGCTATTTTTATTACATTTTAAATCAATCCATCTAACAGAAATTTTCTCAACCCCACATACCACTATTTCATTGCTGTAAACCCATATTTCATGGCAAGACAATATCTTTCTATAATAAAATGGTAATAAAAAGAGTACCAATTATCCCAGTATTTTCTCAAAATAGGTAGACTTTCTTACATGCCTTAATTTTATGTTTTCCTTTGCCCCATACTAAAAGCTCGGCATAATTATCCCTGAACAGGTTGAGCAAGGTCTCCGCAAAATCTGCTCAGGGTGATTATTTAGCTTTTTTTTTGTATTTGCAGAATTTAGCTGAGACTGTTACAAGCGGTTTATCAAAATAAATGCTTGATTGGCTTTAGCAGTTTTTCGTAATTGAAAAAATAAAGAAAAAAGAGTTTTCTAATAAATGGAGGGAGAGAGAGGTTAAATACTTTAATTACTAACTTGCAAAAAGATTTCCATTTGAATATGGAAACAATGTAAAGGGGTCCCTAATTTTTATGGGACTGGAATCACTCCAGAGGATTTAATGATACTGCTGGGCAACTGAAACTGTGCAAGGGAATAATGTGATTTCTAAGCATACTTCCTTAAAATTTAATAGTACTAGGGAATATTTACAATGAGTTATTTTAAAAGGAAAGTTGAATATGCAAATTTGGGGGGATTTAAGGAAACAGTGATTTTAAAAAAAAAATGTTCTTCATTTTCTACCTTAAAATGAAAATCAGTTACTTTTGAGTCAACAGGCATGTCAAAGAGAGAGTTATAGAAGGATTTTCCCGTCAAGGATTGCAAGATATTAACTGAAGAGCTGAGGTAAATATGTCTTCTCCTTTTAAAGCATACTTGACATTTCTGATCTTTGAACTCTGATTTTCACTATTTGTAGGGCTCCTTAGTAAGGTCTTAAGAACTAAAGGTCTTCTTGAGCTCAAATGACCCTCATTGCTTCCTGATCTTAGTCATATTTGGGCACCGTATTGTGGAAAAACTATATTAACTAGATTTAAAGGTTTCAGCCACTTCAGCTCTACAATTGTACCCCCAAACTGGAGATTTCATAAACAAAGGAATCTCCATCCTTCTAAATATCAGTTAATTCCACCTAATCAGATCTATTATCAACTCTAATCCTAACACATAGATTACTAGCATTACAAAGCAGCCATTACTAATTAGCCCTCCTTCCTAATACCAATAGCCCAGAAAAGCCTACCCACATTACTATATTAAAAGAGAGTCTATTCTGAATTACTGTTTTGTTTGGAAAGGAAGGGGGGAAAAATCTGTGTTCCTTTCCAGCTGGCAGTTTTCCTAAATTAGATTAACTTTTAATTTAAATTAAAAAATTTAAAAGCCTTACACAAAGAGACAGTAATTGCCCATTTGAAACATCCAAAAAAAAGGTGATTGAAGGGTACAGTAATATGCTTACATGAATAATAAATAATACTTAGCATTTAGATAGAGCTTTCCCCTCATCAAATCACTTCTTTATAAGCATTAACTAATTCACAAATTATCCTAGAAAGAAAAGTAAAATTAAATGATAAAATGTTTCCCTAATTCAAAGTTGGGTAAACTGAGGCACAAAGGGGCAACTCTATCATGATGATGACACCTGTGCTTCTGTCAGGCATTTCCTTGTGGGACTTGTATGTGCCATTAAGCTAAATCTGAAATTAATTACTGCCACAGGCACAATGTGGGCTTTGATGAAGATGCATAGGGCAATTCTGATTACCATCTCTGCCAGTGGCTGTGAGGAGTTGCACAAGATACCCAAAATCTTTTTGCCTTAATATCTTAATCTATGAAATGGGAAAAAATACTCATATACTACACACACACACACACACACACACACACACACACGCAATGCCTAGTAAACACTTAAGGAATGGCAGTCATTATTCATTATTAGGAGGAGTTCATAAGACAACTACTAACAGTAAGCTAATGGAAAATTTCAAGTACTCTGACAGGAAATGGAGCCATACTCCTAACTATGTATTCAAATGGAATAAAATAGTCCAAAGCCCTTGGAAAAATATTAATAGCACAACTTCCAGTGTAAAGCTTGATAGTTCACATTATATGCTACTAATGTACTCCCAACGAGTACACATTCATCTCAAATTACTGGTTTTTACCCTTTTTAACAATAAAAAAAACCTCATAGATTCAAGATATTGATTTCACTTTCAGCATCCATTGATGGAGAAAATAATGACTAAGAACTACAGAGAACTCTGTGACATCACTATGACATTTCTAAACAGATGTATGTTTTTATTCTAATCATAAGAGAGTATGGGTATCTGTCTGCCTATCTATCTATCTATCTATCTATCTATCTATCTATCTATCTATCTATCTATCCTGTAAAACATGCATGTTACAACCACATGTTTGGTGCACATGTGAATTTGAGAAACCCTGGCAGTAAGTCCAAGATTCCTCAGAGGCCAGCAGCCCACAGTATGGGAACCACTCTCCTAGTGGCTAAGAAATAACATACTCTTCAACCCTCTCCGTTGCACAGCTGAGATCCACTGGAAAAATTGAGTGGCACGATCAGTTTCCACGTTCTTAAAAATTTTCAAATAGAACTTCATAGACTGAAACTTAGGGCCTTGTAGTGTTTTTAGAGCTGGAAGAGTATTCAGCAATCTTCCGATGTTAAGTCATCCATTTTAAGCTGAATAGCACTAAGATCCAGGAAGGCTATATTTTTACCTCCCTCACCACCAGAAAATGGCAGAACTCAATTTTTAAAGTTTTAATTACGACCCACTGTGTGTGTATGGATATATACATATACACACACACATATTAGCTGATGATGTGGGGGACTTCTTTTTTAAAGAAAAGCACTGTATAAACTCTCTTTTGTTTTTGTTTGTTTTTGTCAGTCCTAACAGATTTGATGCAAAGATGCTCCCTCAAACTCTCAAGCAACGCTCAAATCTTTTATTATAATGGTTCTCTTTTTTCTCTTCTTTATCTCCTCAACCTTTTTTCCATCAACACGGTCACAAGACAGGGGCACTGGGTACATGTTTGGTTTTTAATATAACTGGTTAAAGATAAAATCCAGTTAAGACATGTCAATCACTACAGAGAAAATAAAAAACTTTAAATCTATTTTCATCACACTTATGAATGTGTGCATTTTTAAGCTGCTGAAATTTTAAATATATTTTCATTTCTCCTCATCTGGAGAATTTACATGGCTGCAAGAAAACCCTGTTGAAATTTTATTTTGGTCTTCATGGAACATAATCTCAACATCTCAGACAGCCTGAAGCATGCTGAATTACATTTACAGCTTCCTCTGGGGCTCTGTGAAGCTCTATTAGTATTGCATATTACACATAAGTTACTTCTAATGCTCTTCCAAGGCTTGTTAAATGCTACACAAACTTTACACTTCATAGTTCTAATGTTTAACTTATCTATCAGTAAATTTGAACCCAAAATTTATCTAGTTGTCCATGTTGGTGATTTCCATTATTATTTCTAAATGAGTTCTTTTTTAAAGAACTAGATTTTGATTAATAGCAGTTACTGATCATGAACATGAAAAGAAATGCCTTGAACCTTTGCCCCAAACATTCAACAAGGTAAAACCAAGGATGTAAAAGGTGGTAGCTTAATAGTTTTATTTAAACTGTGACATTATTAATAGGTACAAACAATCCATTCAAATACTATGTATTAAATGTGACTGTTGCACTTACTGGGAAATTTAAGGACCAACTAGTAAAACAAAGCTAAAGAGGATGATTCTAACAGGTAAAAACCTTTGTATTTACTTCAGGTTTAGACTATGCTCATTTTTCTTTTTGTAAGGTAAACCTAAATACACTATTTAAAATTTAAAATCCATAATAGTACTCTCTGCATATCTTCCCAACAAACTGCAGTTTAGATTGTGTATATTTTTGATTTGATAAAATTCTGTCCTGAATAACATGCAACCTACAAATCATGATCTTTGAAGAGGAGTAACACTGAAATATCAGTTATTGTGTATCACTGAGGAAATCTTTGTGGCTGAAATACTGACAAAATTTTATTTTCAAACAGGTTTTTATTAAGTTTTTTTTTTCTAGAACACTAATCTCATTTAAAACAAAATATATACACATAGCAAATATGCCCAAAGGTATAAACAAACTAATGAAAACGTTCACATTCCTTGAATGTCACAGCAATGGTAGCATCACAGCAGTTGCATTTGGAAGGAGAAAATTTAACATTTTTTCCCTGTCTTCATTGCCTAATATCATTTCAACTATGCAACTATTATACAATTACTCTTAATTTCTATTTAGGCTTAAAATTTCAATCATTTCTATTTCAGGACATTAAGAATATTATGAAAACAATCAGGCTTACCATGGTTATCTGTCAGAAGTAGTTTCTTCAACAATTTATGCCTCATTTTATTTTAGTAGGGAAAGTCTCTCTGATATCAGGTTATTTCAAAGATACAGAAACAAAACAAAAACAAAGAAGATTAAAAACCCAGACAAGATAGAATCTGGAATTTAAGTGTTTTCAGTAGATTAAAATAATCTTGGTGGAATTATTCAGCCACAATTAAGTACTTGTCAAATGACACTGGGAAAATAAAAATAATATTCAGTGATCAGTGTAAATTGCATAGAAATGAGATTTTCAGGAATACTGGTCTTTTATTTTACCTTAATTTTCAGGTAACTTAACGGTGACATATTTATGGCAAAAGCTTTGTTAAGGAGATAAAAGACCCAAACTATTTGTGAAAAAAGATGAGCAGTGAACATTGCTTTTCTTCTTATATACATTGTAGTGAAGAAAAAATATATGTTATAGTTAAGAAAATTAGATATTTCACAGAGCTACATCTAGTCTTGATATAAATTTCTGAGGACTCCTCAATATACTGTTTTAGTCATTTGCTTAAAAGAAAATTATATTTAAGATTCTTTTAATAATTATTTTAAGAAAAAAAAGCCACATTTTGACACTGAATCCTATTTGTTTATATATTACAACACCATAGGTTCCTCAGCTCCTGTGAAGAGATGATGTAGTCATTGAGAATTCTTGAAAAGAAAATTAATATGATGTCATCAGAACATCAGTGCTGAACCTTGAGCACTTCACACAGTTGTTTGATAGACAGGTTAGAAAATTAGAGGGGGGAAAAACCCAAAGAAAACATACTTGTCCTGTAGAAGCTCACACACTACCCTGTGCTCACCATTCCTACTACCAATAAGAATGATGTCAGTGACAGACCACCCAAACTGGTATTATTTAACCGGTATTAAGTGGTAATTAAGATGATTCCAGTTAAGTTTTAATTTTAAAAAATTAGGTACAAACTCAGTTATTCAATAAAGAGTTGTAGTCATTTGGTGTGTTTCTAGGTACAGAATATAGCAATTTACTATTGACAAGCACTAACGGACAAGGTCATTTCACAAGTATAGTGTGGACAAAGGTGAACCGGGCAACTGATGAAATCTGTGGCCAAGGCGAAATAGCAATCTCTGAGCCAAATGGTAATAAAGTTACTGAAATGAAGCAATGTAGTTTCTAAACTGAACTGTCATAAAGGAGGATATGGGCTTCAAACGGGCATGTCAGGAGTAATTAAAATATTATTTCTCCTTTTAAAAAAGTTCCAAATGGCTTTAATAGTCTTATCGATTTTTTATTCAAACAGCTAAACCTAAGGTTAGGAGGATGCTGCTGGGTGGACTGTAGGGAAGAGTGGGCAGTGTTCACCTCTGGAGGGAGGGAGGGTAAGTTCTGCAAAGGCGGAAAAAAGGAAAAGAAGGCAGATGTATTAACACACTGGAGACAACGTAGGCTTCCACAGACAAAAGACTATATTGACCCAAAGTAAAAAAAAAAGTTAAAGGGAATCAGATGTTACCTATGATATGAATACATAAAAAGCAATGGCTGCATATAGACTCTTGTTCACAAGGATACAGGAAGTTTCTGGGAGGCAAGATAACCCATGTGGAGTTCTCAAAACAGATTTATTTCTCCTGAAGATTCCAAGGTATTCTCTATACTAGTCTCTCGAATTGTTCCTTTATAGTTGAAATGACTGGGTTGTCTGGTCAAGTACATGTCCACTTTATTCAGGACAGGTGTGACCAATATTGTTAAGTGCCAGCATAAATAAAGCTTTAA
Source organism: Phacochoerus africanus (assembly GCF_016906955.1). Classification (NCBI taxonomy): domain Eukaryota; kingdom Metazoa; phylum Chordata; class Mammalia; order Artiodactyla; family Suidae; genus Phacochoerus; species Phacochoerus africanus. The sequence continues at coordinate 135,860,379 of NC_062546.1, forward strand.
GAAAATGCATTTGTTTTGTGTGCCTAACTTTCCCTCACTAGGAGAGACTGAGCTCCTTGCTAACAAGAGATAAAACCTGTTACAGCTACTTTGGGTATCATTTTACTATTCTCATCTTGAAAATAAAGCAGTTCAGATATTTTTATACATATGAATGATTTCCATGAGACATTAGAGACTCAAAGACTTTACAGCTAGAGATAATCAAAAGATCATCAGACCCTGGTGCCTACCTTACCTTAACTAAGAGTGAGAAGCCTCTAAACAGTAGTGAAAAACAGGTTTGAGAAAAAGGACTCTGAAAATGGAGACAGCTGTTCTTTATACATTTTCTTGCGTGTAAGACTTCATTCATTCTGAGTGCTATGCTGAGGACCCAGCTTCCTCATACAGTCAAATTCCCATTTGCACCACATAACTTGGCCATTGGCAAACACAGCAAAGGAACTCATCCACTTTGGAGTATGCCAGCTATGCAGTCCAAATCCAAATCCAGACACTCCTTAGCAACCAACACACTTTTCTTTGCCTTGAAAACATTCCTAAAGAGTAATATTTAGCCATAAAACCTATTCTTTATGTAACCTGCTTTGCCACCAGCTAATTACATGTGATCGTCTTTCACTTAATTGAAACTACACTCACATTATTCAATAATTAAAAGATTTGCCTAAGGAGAAAATATAAAATGCAAAACAGTACATTTGGAAAGGATAGAAACAAATCACTAGGCACCTAGGCCTCAGGTCAAAGAATCAATGAGACCTTAGTTTCAATATGTAGGAGAAAGGCCAAAGGTTTGGAAATTATTACTATTCTTCTTATCCTCTTCAAAGCATAATCCCACATTACAAACTACAGCATTCCGCATCCCACTGTGGAGCCCAAGAGGCGATTTTCCATGTGATTGAGGATCTATCTGCACAGGACTTCAGAGACCTCAGATTCCACTGCCCAAGAAGCCACCTCTTGCCAGTACCTGCCTAGCCCCAATGAAGCAAAATAAACAATAAACTCAAAGCTGGCTTTTCTTCTGATATCTCTGAGCAAAAAAACAGGGTGGTGTTTAAAATGGGCAGGCCAATAAAGTTATTTTTCTCTCACTTTTGGAAGCTCTAGGAGAAAAGAAAGAAAGAAGGAAGGAAGGAAAGACAGAAAGAAAGAAAGAAAGAAAGAAAGAAAGAAAGAAAGAAAGAAAGAAAGAAAGAAAGAAAGAAAGAAAGAAAGAAAGAAAGAAAGAAAGAAAGAGAAAGAAAGGAAAAAAAGAAAGGGGGAAAGAAAGGAGAGGAAGGAATACACTAGCCAGATGTAAACTGTTATTTATATTTATTTTCTCACTGCTTTACAAATGTTAACATATGCTGTCATATGACAGCCCATAAGGAAAATAACATTACAAATATTAACCAAATAAGGAATGTTCCATTAAAACTAACACACAGTTAACTGCAACTGTTTCTGTACTATGAAGCGAGTGATAAATATTTGTAAAATTTTCCCTTGTGTGCCTGCTACACAAATTTTTAAAATTCTATGCCAAAGTAGTGAGATCAATTATTGTTTCAATAGTAATCATTAGAGGTTTGACAAATAAAACAGTCTCCCGATGCAGAAAGCAATTGTGTCAACAAGCAACCTCCATTTCTTAAGGATAAAAGTCATCCCTACAATTCCCCCAAACTGTGAAATTCCAGACTAGAAGTCTTTGGTCCTTAGAAGGAAATACAAAGTAAAATTTAGCATGGATACCAACTACCCATTAGTGAAAAATACTAAGATTAAGCAACCCCTGGACTGTCCTTGGTTTATTTCGCTTTTTATTTGGGGAAGGCTAAATGACCTTCCTCCACAGGAAATAAATCTGCATGGCGCTGAAATCATTGGCAATTAATCCACTGACCAAGAGAGTCCTCTCAAGTTGTGGTTTTCGATACACCAAATGCGGGTGGAAATGTGCTTGGGAAAAGCAAGGCAAAGCAAAACCCAGGCAGACACTTACGCTACTGCTGTAGAACAGAATTGAGTTTAGTCCTGTGCAAGATTTCATGCTGCTTCACTGTGACATAATATTGTCAGCTAAATGAAAGGTTTTATTTAGCACCAATTTTAACAAAACCCAATGTTTAACTTATGACACAACAGGGATTTGGAGGTCTTCCTCATCACCTTAAAAGGAAGTAATCCAGAATCCAGCATGAGAGGAAGGTGTTATTTCATCTTGTATGGTTCCCGCCCTCACCCCAGGTAATAACTTATTTATTGGTAAAATAAAGACTTACAGCATTAGCTAAAGAGACACAATTACAAGATTACATGGAGTCAGTGTTCAACTGTACACAATGGTTTGTCTGACTACAGAGAATCATGTTTCCAATCTTTTCACTTCATACAAACTCTTTACTGCTTCACTAAAACTAAAACCTACACACTTGTGAGCATGCATGGGCACGCGCACACACGCACACCATGAGAAAAAAAAGAGCACTCAATTTTAACCACAGAGCAGCAATAAAATCAAATACCCTTTCTACACCAAAGGCATTGCCTAGATTAGAAGACGCTTGCCAATTCTCAAAGCAAGTCCAGTTACCATAACAAATGTACATTTTACCAGCCTTGAAATTCTAATTGTGTTTAATACAGTTTCATGTTGCATCAAAGTACAAAATCAATACCATTTGTCCAGCAGATAGGAAAAATGGAATCTATAAACACCTCTTATTGAGTAATTAAACACCTATTATTGTCATGGGTAGTGAAACAATGAATATGATAAGATAAATTTTTGCAAGAAAATACTGCAGTGATTAATACCTCCCCGCGTATTAAATAAAAATGACTGCCTTTTGTGCAGAACTGCTGGCAGAAGAACGGGGATGCAAGAAGTAGTTGCCAGTGCCACAATAACAGGCTAACCTTGAACTGAACTCCTTTCCTCAAGAAATTAAATGCTGTAGCAGGACTTTAAATCCCCCCACTTAGAGCTCATTTGTGCGCCATGTAACCTGCAGTTCCTGAAAAGAACTCATTATCTTCAAAAAGAGAATCCCTTTATAATTTCTTTATGAATGTGTATATTGTTTCTACAAAAAAAAAGTATTTCAGTGTCCAAAAAGGATAAGAATATTAACAGTGTAAGCAAGGCAAAGAGACTTGTACCAATCAGATACCATTTCTACTTCCAGGAATTCAAGGGCAGAATGCAATCTGTTATGGAAAACTGAACATTAGATTGAGAATGAGGTTAGAGGAAATGCATATTTAGAAAAAGAGATTAATCTGTTAGACTGATGCTAACGGCCCTGGTTATTTTGTTGCTAGAGTTCCTGTATCTTTCCGAGTCTCTGTCTCTTTCTTTCCCTCATTCCACAGCCCCACCCCCGTACACACACACACACACACACACACACACACACACACACACACACACACACAAACACCCCCCACCACCACATGGTTCCTCCATCATAGCTTTGACTCTTTTTTTTTTTCTAACTTAAGAATGATGCACCAGGAACCACTACAAAGTACAAAAGATGAATCTATGGATGTGACACTTGTAAAGGGTAACCCTATTTCACAAGTGAGATGGGACAAAAAAGAAAGAAAAAAGGCCACTGAAGCAATAACTGCTCACTGAATTACCATTAAATTGTAAGATTTACAATCCAATGTACAGTAAGTGCATATCTAATGGAGTTTGTCCTCTAAAAGAATATAAAGTGAATCTTTGCAGCATAAGATGTGCGTAGGTGATATATGTTTCTTTTAATCCAGTTTTTTTAATTAAAGACAAAAAAAAGTTGAAAACATACAAAAAAGAACACATTGATACAATACCAGCAAAACCTGAGGTAAACTTAGAAGCTTCGCTAATTTTAAATGCACTTTATATTAACTATTCTCATTTTCTATCAAACTGAATTCATTCCGCCAAAGACACAAGCAAGACATATAATCAAGTAAGTATAGGAAAACAGAGGTCATGCTATCTTTCACACAGGATTAGTACATGAACAGTTAACTTTCTTCAATCATTTGTTAAATTAAAAAAAAAAATCCTGAGTCCAAATGATTGGTTATAAATCGCTATATTTTTGCTGAAGGGACAAAAATAAGAGAGTTTATTAGTAGTATGGAGTTACTTAATAAAGACAAATAAATTCTTATGTTGACAACATGGAGGGAATTCAAATATACTAATGTAATCAAATATCAACAATATTATGACTATGTTCACTTTTATTAACACAAACAACCCCCAAAAAGGAATTTAATATTTTGGAGCAAAATCACTTAAAATACTCTAATTAATTCTTTAATAACTATTAAAAGCAAATTCTAATCATCATTCCCTTTCTAAAGTAAACATTCATAAAATAATTCCCATTTTCCATCTCGTGACAAACACTTTATAAAACATATCATCTCATGGATAATATTTTAGCAAAAGCTTTCTGGAAGAGGAAAGTTAATACAAGGTAGCTAAAGTAATATTATTGGAAGACATTTTATTTAGATAAATAGGGTTTTTTGAAGGTAGTATCTCAGAATTCGCTGTCCTTGAATTAAGTAATATATAAAACTATTACACTGATTCTGCAAACCTATGCTTTGCTCTTCTCACCTCTCCCCCACATGATCTGAATTTTATTTTAAAGGATTAACAAGTAACACATATGATCGGCAATGATATCCTTGTTCTTTTAAACCTTAGTGAATCAAGCTCGCTAAAGGTGAAATAGTGGAATTATCAGTACAAGTGGCTGTGTCATCAGAGCCTTCAGAAAGGTGCTGTATAGAAATGCCTAAATAAACAGCCGCATAAAGGATTTCATAGGTGAGATATATGCACACACATCTCTCTCTCACACACACACACACACAGCCTGCCTCTGGTTATTAAAAATATAAAATAGATTCACTACTGTATAGAAACCAAAAGGTATATTTGCGATCCTCCCCACCTTAATTTTAACTTCAATGCTAGTGTAAATGATGTACCGTTTTCTGCCCCCCTTGCCAAGATACATGAAAGATTATCTTAAAAATCCGTTGGTTAAAGCCCCTCTCTATGCTACAGTGAGCCGGAGAATTTCCAGCATCTGATGAAGACCAGTGGACCACCTGATACTTTTTCAGCAGGGTGATAAAATTAAAGGATAGCTTTGATTTGCTTGAAGGATTACTTCCCTTACTTAATTGTTTAAAGTGCACAGAATTAACACAAAGAGGGGGGAAAGGAGAAAATTAAGAAGGTGACTGCAGAGCCTGAGCTAATTGCAAGCTGATTAGATTGTGCCATGCACGAGCTCTCCCTCCGTTACATACCATCACCAGCTCTGGTCTTTTCCACCCTGCTGCTGCAGCAAACAAGCTGATTTGCTAACAAAGTGGTCAGCTCGGGCACTCGCACAGCAGCTCACGGGGTCCACAGACGGCTGCTCTCCATGTAGAGAATCTCGAGCTCCATTTTCCAATCTGATTACACGGCTCCTTGTTCCAGCAGCCTTAAACCTTCATGGCAGTTTACCAACATTTTCATCACTTTTTTCTTTTACAAAGCAAAAGAACTGATAAGCTCTCAGGTACCCAGGATTTCAGAGTCAATGGCTGGCCAGCAGCCAGCATTCCCTCACCACACAACTGTTTCGGGCCACACTGCATAAAGCAGAAAGGATTTACCAGACAGAGCAGAACTATTCGAATTTTGCCATGTATACAAGGAAGCAGCATGTTTCTGTCCTTACAGATGTTGACTGTTGTGTCTAATCGCATCTAGGAAATAGAGAGACCTAATAAGTAACCTGCCTGTCCCAGCCTCCATTAAAAAAAAAAAAAAAAAAAAGGCACTGCAAAGCAAACCAATGAGCATAAGCCCATGAATTCACTATTCCCCTAACTGAGGTGCTCAGAGACTCTGTCTGGTAAATGCAAAGCACTAATAACTGGTTTTGAAAGTCCTGGTCTGATTATCTGGACCAATTACCTCAATAACTGAAAATAATCCTAGTGACTTTTTTCATTATAAAATCTAAAATTTTGTGGACAACACAAAATACCTGATTAGCATCTTCAAACTTGGCAACCCCCTAATACTTTAAAAAAGACAAACCAAAAGACATAGAAATGAAGTCCAAAATTTGTCATTTGAAGCCACGTCATGAGAATTCATTTGACTCCTTTTAATGCCCAGAAAGCATATCATGCAGTTAGCAGGAGTTTCACCATAATACATCCACATTCAGAAGTTTAAAACAACGACTGCTGTAACATTTCAAGTAGAACACCTATGCACAGACTTTTCCTCCTATATAATATTTTAAAAATTCATTCTTATCTATAGCCCATGGGCCTAAAGTGCAAAATAAATATGGGCCCCAAATACGAAGTTTATAATGAAATAATGTAAATGTTCACTCACTGTATGCTTCCATTCAACCAAAAAACAATAAACAAAAAATAATAGAGCCTCCTTTAATCATGGCCAATAACTTTCTAACAAAAATGAAGAAAACTGGCTTTTAACAGCTGTGGCTCTTCCTGTTCATTTTTGCATAATATTGATCTATAATAAAGGGTGTGGAAGGGGAGGGGATGGAGAGCAGGCTACAGTTATGGGAAAATTGTACAAGTCTAATTACAAGATGCCTCAGTACCACTGCTCGCCAGCTTATTGACCCTCTGTATCTCGGAGTCATTAGCTGGAGTCCCAGCCCTGCCTCCAGGAGAGGGGATTTGAACCCATACCGCCAAAGTGGGGATATTCGAGATTTTGAGCTTGCCAGACAGAGGGGTCATTCCTCCTTGCTGATGAGGAAGACGCTTGTCCCCTGGGGAGGGGAAAACTGGATGAGTGACTGTTGCAAGATTCAGGCAATGGACGTGCTGCTGACTCAGGAATGGACTCTGACAGCCACCCTGCTTCAGCCAAGCCACTCCGAGTGGGAGTGATTTTAGGGCAGCGGCATTGACAGGTACACACAAAAGTTAGGGGAGAATGGAAGAAAGAGGAAAGAGGGAGGAAGGAGCAAATGCAACATCAACTCCTTCTCAAGAAACATGCTCACCAGAAATAAACATTTTTCCTTAGTGCAGGTAGATATTACCTAACAGATAAAATATTTGTTTTTTTAATATTGTATTTGTGGATGTCCATGTTTAGAACACCCACAGCATTTCTGAACAGATTTTAAAGGAGGACATGCATTTTAAAAACCAACAGACTAGGCTGGGTACACATGCACAACACTGCAAAACTCTATAAAACTCATAGAAAGTATACACATCCACCCATGTATGTATTTGCATGTGGGTGGTATTCTGCATAAATGACTGTCAACTTAAAATGCCATTCTCTAATTTATATGCAAATTCTATCTCTGGTAAAATAAAAACATATTTTAAGCAGCTTATAGTGCCAACACATTATTCCCATGAATGATTCCTAGTAAACTATTTATGCCAACTGTGGGGTTTTTTTTTTTATGATTTATTGGAATGGTGAACGAAACCACTTAAACTATAGTTGTCTGTATGAATCAGTAATTTTCATGTTTCTAATTAAAATGTAAACAGCGTAATGAAGACATCAAGTTTTTAGGCAAATGTCTCTTCCAGTGCCACTTGGGGTATGGTAATTACTGGAGCAGATCTATGGATGTTTCTGAATCCCCTACAAGTCCAGATTAAAAGCATTACTGCTAAACCTGGCTTTTTACACCAGGGAATTGTATACTCTAACCCATTCCCAGTTTGCTTACAGATGCACATTGGCACCACCTTTAAAACCTGGCCATTAAAAAAAAAATGGAAAATAACAAAGTAATTTATATTTAAAATGTTGATTATAAGACATTTACTGGCAATCAAAATGCTGGAACTAGGTCTACTCTGATGCAATTCCCTGCCATTAGCTTCTTGGAGAAAAAAGGAAAAAGAAAAAGAAGGAAAGAAAAGAAGAGCAATAGCCAAACAGTGTCTATTCTAAATTTTTAGAGCCCAGGTCTGGGATGAGGGGTGGAAAGATAAGCTGACTCCAGATTCAAAGATAACATTCATTTCCTAGATTTATTTTGTTTCAGTGTCAATTTAAATGAAGTTCACAATATACAAAACAGCAACATTTTAAAATAATATATAATCCATTGAATAAAAGTATGTCATTTTCCCCTCTCATATTCAAGAATATAAAAGTGCCTTTGATATGAAGCTGTAATCTGTTTTCATTTTTATTTCGGCATCTATTTCTCTCAAATTCGTCAAAATTTATCCTAAAGCAAATGACCTCTTACTCGTGCTGAAGAAATACATCACCTCTTCTGCCTACAACTGTTAATTGAACTTCTCTCTGAAGCCTATTTTTCCAAGTTAACCAGTCTGCTTGCTTTACATATTTACTACCTAGCACTTGAACAGTTCTTTAAAAAAAAAAAAAAAAAAAGGTAATTCTGTACCACCCCTCCCTCCACACACCCCTTAGAACTCCTGCAGCCACAGTTGCAGTTGAGTAGTTATGGCTGAAATCTGCAATGATATGAAAAGTCTAAAATGCAGGATAAAAGGAGGATTCTCCTTCCCCCCTCCCACCCCCACCTCTGGACTCAAAGTCCACAGACTGACTGACATGGCCAATTTTCATATTATTTTTACATAAATGCTAGACAAGCATGTTGCTAAGGTTGGCTGTGGAATTGAAAATGGGTAAGAAATGTGAGTGTGGGGGGGTGATGTGAGGCAGAGAAAGAGAGCAATTTTTGCACTGTTATCTTTTATTACTAAAGTAATGCACACAAATAAATGTAGATCCACCATCCTGGGGTCAGAGGAAATGTTTAATCTAAAAGTGTTTTCTACCACTTTTCCATCTAAAAACATATCAGCTTTTTTCTTTTTCTTTTTTTCTGATTTGGGCATACAGACATAGTATGTTGGGGTGGGATATGGAGAGAGAGAGAGAGGATCTGAATGAGGTATATTTTGGTGATGTTTAAATTTTTCTGAACACTCTGGGGGTTTTCCAAGGGAAAGAAAGCTGATTAAACAAGGCCAAGTGTTTTGTCGGCTTAAGGGTGATATCATAGTTGTGTTCAATATCAGAAGTGTTGCGAGTACAGGCATCATTTCTATTCGCTTTGTGCCAGAAAGGTAAACACTGGATTGCATTGTGGATTAAAACAATAAGAAATCCCTTTCCTCTCAGGCTTTCAAGGCCGTGTTAATCGGGTGTAATTTTTAATGAACACTAGCTGCTTGGTACTCATTCAAGACATTTCATTAGAAGGTTATTCATTTAAAAATCAACGTTTCAACCATATCAAGCTGTAACCTTTCTTGAAATGTAAATGAATGGTTTAAATGAGAAGATTAATAAAGAAGGGATGTTCCAATTCCAAGCATGGCATGCTATGTATTTTTAAATTTGTCTATGCCAGATGCTGTCAGTCAGAACAAAAAACTGTCCAAGCAGACAATCTGTGCGTCTGAATGTTGATCATGTTGGAAAGTACAGGGGGGAGGGGGGGGGGAGTGTGTCAAGGATTCATGGTCCTTCATCTTTGCAGTAGAGCAAACACGTCTCTCAGTATAGCGACAGACAGCTGCTTCCACTTTCTAATGTGCCCTAACTTAGATCACTGAAAGAATTGTCAGCACTCAGAGAAACACACAAAGATAACACAGCCAGCTGCCATGGAGGGGAAAACAGCACAGCTCAGAAGAAATGGGATTTGTTCCATTTGCATGATGCGGCCTCCCCTGGGCCCCTTTCTTTCAAATCCAAAGCACAAAAGACAACACTTAACATATTTGCTTAAAGATGACAACCTCATGTTGATTTCATTTGGATGTAACAGTGTCAGGATTACAGATATAAGAATATATTATATCTGTAACAGAGACTGACAAATGTACCCATCAGTGGAACTGTCTGATTCATCTGCTTATACAGCCATTTTACCATCCCAAGGGTGCCATCTAAGTAGTAACTTTAGAAGACTGAAGGTCTAATTTTATTACACCACATTTCAACCTACTAAACAATATTATTTCTAAAATAGATCATTTTTATTGGAAGTCTCCCTGATGAAAAATCCAGTAGACACCAGAGAATTTATGAACTGTATGGGTCCTTTGAACTCAATATACTGCCCATTTTAAACAACTTTTCTTGCTGTATGGCAAAATCCCAGTGTCAAATAAGTGAAAGTTAGAGCAAAGATGTATGTTGTGAATATCTAAGTACACTGATATACTAAACAGATTTTAAAGATAGAGAGATGGGGAGAGAAAGAGATTGATTGATTATATGGACAACTAGAAAATCAGGTCCTACCTGGTACATTTGAATAAATTCTTTGTAACCACTTACTTCTGTCTATTCCATTATATGTCTCCTCTCAATATAACATCCATACTTCAATAGCAACTATATGAATAATCACTGTCTGTCAGTATCTTTTGGACATACACTCAATCTGATTTCCAGTATTCTTTAAGGTAGAGAATAAGACCAGAGAATGATTTAAAGTTAAACTGGCTAGCCTCTAGTCATTATCATATGGACAGCTTAGAAAAAAAAAAAAAAGATTCTGATCTGAAGCCTACACACTTTGACAAATCTTTATTCTGTATGACTTTATGGATTTTTGACTTTATGTTTTAAGAAAATAAAAAGATCTCACAGGATGTGACTGAACTGATTTATTTACATTGACATTACTCCAATTTAGATTTGCTTGATTGGAATTATGGGGGCAAGAATGGAGACATGAGGAACAGGTAGAGAGGAGACCACCATTCTCTTCACGTGTTCAGTACACACCCTGACAAACACACACATAAATGCCTGGGCCACAGTCAGCCCCACCAACTGACTTCCCATAATAAATGCTGGCTCCCTATGCTCCTGCTTTGTCCAAAGGAACACTCTACTGCATGTTGCTATTTACTGGCAACAGTATAATTCACTCATTTGGTCTTGTTTTATAAAATAGAGTTAACTGCTATATGTGAAATTTCTGCACAGCAGATGGTTACCAATCATTATTTTCCATTTGTTTAGTTTCTAGTAAGACCAAGAGAAACTGTGGAATAGTGATGCAAAGAAAACTAGCAGCCTGCATGCTAACCCAATCAGTGCCAGAAGACACGTTAAAAAATTATTTTTATCACACAGTAGATCAAAGCTAAATATAATTTTCAGGGATGGGGACACTATGCACCTCACCCTCATCCATACAGGAAATGCCATTTAACATTTTATTTCTTAGTATGAAATCCTCTAAGATTTAGCCTCTCAATATTTTAAAAGTGACCAAAGTTTCAGAAACAACTTATTATCATCATTAACGTTTGTTATCACCCACACGGAAATCACTTTCTTTACCTCTAAGTGGCCCAGTTGTCCAACAGAAAATGGGAAATAGGAGCCATTTGTGGACAAGTGCACATGCACAGAAAATTAAGCTGTAAATATCTGGACTGGGTTATTACTGGAATCTGGAAACATCTGTGGCTAGAGAACAAGCCAAGCCCCATCTCCACAATATCCAGGTAATTGCTTAAATGATTTATACCTTACTATTTCTATTAAAAATGTCTTTAAAGAGAAACATTTGTAGGCTTGGTTCTGCAATAAAAACTGGTATCTGATTTCACTTGTACAAAATCTTGTGAAAGATGCTACATTTCTTCAAGGACATGTGCATGGCAAAACTAAGCCCTGGACAAAGACTGGAGTGCTAAAAGAAGGCGTGGTCAGTCATTCAAAGAAAACAATCATATCAGGCAAGCCAATTTTAAGTGGCTGATTTGTGATTAGTTTTCATTCTTATCCAAAGAATCCATTTAAAACATTCTCTTCATGCACATATGACAAATATAGTCAAGTCATTTTAAGGTGAACTATACCTCAATATCCATTCTCAATTTCAGTTTTCACTAATTTCATAAATCTTGTTTACTGAGTCTTTAACTGAATATTGTGCCAAATCTATCATGTAAGGGACAAATCAGTACCACCTCTCAGACAGACCTAGGCCACATAGTTAAGAATTTGGAGAGAATTAAATTGGCTCACCTCGATGGTGTCTGTATGGAGCTACTAACTGTCCCATTCAGAATGAAAGAGCTATCTGTGCTGTTAACTGTTTTGCAGGTTTCTCTTCTGAATACTCACACAGACACACACACACACACACACACACACACACACACACGGCTATAGTCTATGTTTTATTTCAGAATTTAAATGAAGAGGGCAATTCTAGCTTCATACTCTAAAAGAATTGCTATTCTAGACCTAACAAAAAATTCAGTGATTGACAGCTATCAACTATGCTTATGAAGGCAAGGCAAAAAAAAAAAAAAAAAAAAAAAAACCAGCAACAACTATTAACCACTGACTTAGCAATGATTCAGCAACTTACATTACTACCTTTTCATAGAAAAAAAAACACCCTATTTTTTTCTATGCGAGAACCAAAGGAAAATATCTGGTGTTTTAGATGTGAAGAATCTTTATGGATATTTTTATTTAACTTGAAACCCCACAACTTTCTGATTAGAATCAGGTAGAATTTTAAGCTTATGTCTTTCAAATCTTTCCTTGATCTAGTTAGGTTGTTGGCAAGACACCATCACAAAGGCGTTACAATTCATAGTCCTTACTCTCAATCTCATGGATTTCAACTTACAGTTAAGCAATTTTAACTTGCTTGAAGAGTACTGAATGGTTTCCGGAAAAAAAACAGAAAAGCTGATTTAACAAAGGAACTAAACAGATTAGTGCAGTCAAACTGCGAAAATGCTCTTATTACTTTTAACCTATTGTTTCACAATCTTTATTATTTTATCTATAATGTACTATGTACTTCCTCACTATTAAAACTCTTTGCTGAAGATACAATGTTTTCATGCAATTGACTAAACATTTGTCCACTGTGGCTCACTTAACAGTATATTTTGCAATAATTCAGGTTCAACAATCAGTATTGCAGATATCTTCTTCTACATGGAGTGTGTGAGATCAACCTAGATTTCAATATGAAGTGGTAAGATAGCACCTAGAAAAGAGCCCAAATTGGAATAAAACTAGTAAGCTTTCAGTACAGCTTATAGGTTTCCTTGGTAAAATTGTGATTTTAGAAGTAGGACAAATAGAGCCTTTGTTTTTTCTGAGTTCTTTTAGGAAGCAATATGAACAAGTGCTTTTCCCTGGTACATCTATCTTTAGGTTCAAATACACAAATATAAAATAGAAATTTTGTAAAATACTGTTGACTAACACATTACAATTTCAACATTTGATCAAAATGAATTTGTCTTAGAAAGTTTTGTAACATGCTATATGTTGTAACATTAGTGACAGGTTTAAGAAAGAAACTGACCCTTCTACAAACACACCAACCCAGCTGGTAATGCATTTGAACCACTAGAAGACAGGGTCATTGGGTGTAACCCCAGCTAAATTGTTTACTGCTCAGTATTTAGTACAAAATAAATTAATAGTGTCAGACACTAAAGATGAAACAAAAATATGTCAATTAAAGTGTTAACTAAAGATATTCACAAACTACAGAGTCAATGAAAGTTATATTAACTGCAGATCGGCTAGTTTGCAAATCACATCTTATCACTCTAAGTACCTCATGTTCCCAAGAAAATCAGTTTTGAGTACTGCCAGGCACATATTTGCACACTGCCTATTGGAGAAAGGACAAAATAGAAAGAAATACCTTAGGAGGTGCTAGTTTCTCATGTTCAACCAAAGGCTGAATAACCAAGTGTCAGTTAACCCTATATTGGCAAGAAGTTGATTTGGCAGCCTCCATGTCTACTATTTTATGTTTCTATACCCTCAAATTGTTCTGACTGCAAACATAAAAGGAACAGTATTTAAATACGTGAAGTATAGTGATTTGAAGCCATGTGTTACTGCCTATAATCTAAATAGGTTATACAGATTTTTGTTAGAATTATAATGTTCTGTTTTTATAAAATAGTTTAAATACTCTCCTCTCCAGAGAAAAGAAAATAGAATAAATTACTATAAGCTCTTTTCTAGGTATATAATTATAAAACTATTTTCAGGATTTTAAGATTATAAAGGCTTTCTTTGGTAATTAAATTACATAGAGAATATAGATATTTCATGTTCAAATGAAATACACAATTTTAATTTTTCTATTATTTAAAAATACTTTTAAAACCTTCCACTTTTAAAAGTAACATTAATAATGGATTAACCAAGTGACAGCCTCCTACACTTTTATCAATTTATTTCACCAAATATTTACTGAACACTTATTATAGGTCTGCATGGTACACACATGTTGAGGATATTAAAAATAAAAAATGGATTAGATGTAGTTGTTCTCAAGGAGCTTACAGTTTCATAAACTGGAAAGAAAAATGCCCAGCAATTTTTAGAGGAAGAAAGATGATGGCAAATGATGGAAAGACTTTTTTTTTAAGTGCTTAGGGAATATCAAGCAGATGTTGAAATGGATCCTGATTAGAGTGCCTCAAGAAGTTTTCATAGATGATGCAACATTTGAGCTAGATGTCAAAGGTATAGCAGGCTTTCAACAGGAGGAGGAAAAGAGCATTCCAGGGAGTAAAAAGAAGTTGAACAAAGATTGGTTAGGGATAAAGTAAAGATGGAGTTGCTTCCAGTTTGATAAACATCCAACTTTCATACTGATCTACAATTCTGACACATTTCTAAAAGGATTTGAAGTCCCTAACTCCATTACTGCTTAAGTTAATCTGCTTGTCAGTCTATTTACATCTCTTATAGAGAAAAAGCATCGGCTAACTAATACTCATCAACGCTCAAGATATTAGAACTGCTGACACATTTGCTTGCAACCAATTAGTAAGCATATTTAATGAATGGTTTCCATCCCTCCTGAAGGGCTTAACAAAGTGATAAATGATCCTTAAGCTTCCTTCATTATTTCCAACGCAATTTCTGGAGTTTCTTAAAGAGAAACAAGAATCTTCGCATTCAGCCACAGGCCATTAGAAAGGTTCCAAGTTACTCAAGCTCACTAGTCAATGACCAAGCAGTCATGGATTATATAGAACTGGGAAAAAAATCTTAACAGCGATTGAATTAACTCTCTCTATAACAAAGTAAACTGAGGCTCAGAGAGGTTGAGGAACTAACCCAAGGTCACCTATATGACAGACTGTTGGCATCTGCTGGCACTTTTCTTCATCACTGACACTTTTCTGAGGTACTTTTACCAGCAAGGTGTTGTTGAACTTTAGCCAGAGAGTAAACTATCTCTAGTACATATTGTTAGTACATTCAATTTTAGATAGCTCTAAGAGTTCCCATAATGGCACAGTGGAGATGAATGTGACTAGGAACCATGAGGTTGTGGGTTCGATCCCTGGCCTCGCTCAGTGGGTTAAGGATCTGGCATTGCCATGAGCTATGATGTAGGTTGCAATGTGGCTCGGATCTGGCATTGCTGTGGCTCTGGTGTAGGCCGGCTGCAACAGCTCCGATTAGACCCCTAGCCTGGGAACCTCCATATGTGGCAGGTGTGGCCCTAAAAAGACAAAATATAACAATAAATAAATAGATAGCTCTAAAAGTTTGAACCAAGAAGAATGATAGTTTTAAAAAAGCAAAAAGTTTAAGATCTCATGAAATGTGAAAAATTTTTGTTTCAGAGAAATGATTCCCAATCCTAACATTACATTAGAATCATAGGGGGAGAAAAAATAAATTTGTCATCACCTTAAATTTTCATTTAACTGGACTGAGGTAGGGGTTTGGCAAGTTTTTTTGGTTTTGTTTTTGGTCATTAAAGTACAGCTAGCATTTATAGGGTAGATACAAAACTTATCATCAAACTTTGCTAGAATCAAATCACATATCTATCTACTTTAATGACCTGACCTCCTATGAGGGCAATAAATGTATTATTTTTCAAGGGAAGTCTTAAAAAAGATAGACCCCCATCCTCAATAGATTTTCTTCTATACTTCATCTGAGGCATAACCAAAATGAGTACATGAGGGGGAAAAAAAATCTAAGAGTAATACGAATCATCTTTGAAGGCATGTATATTTTTTTACACATTTTTTAAATTATAAGGAAGAAAAGGGGGAAACAGTTCTTTTAATTTTGGTGGTTACAAATCCTATATATCCAAGATTTGGTATAGAACCTAACACTTTTAAAAAGGAGAACATAATTTGTTTAGAGTATAGTGCTGTGTGCTAATTAACATGCACTAGTCACTAATTCCTAAAAAATGTTTTGTCACAATTATATTAGGATTTAATTTTTTAATTGCTAAATCATTTTTAGCAACAGCCACATGAAAAAAGTCCTTCCCCTTAGTTTCCTCAACAACTTCCCTAATTTCTTTTGCCTTTGGCTGTTTTCTCATTCCTGTAAGTTGTCTTTCACCTTTTGTCTGTGCCAAAAAATGCTGCTACACTTTCCTCCTAAAACAGTCCAATTTCCTCTTAATTAATTCAAACTACTACCTCATGCTCCAAATGTCATATTCCAGTGGCTCAAGTGAAATTTGATTTTCCAGTTGATCAAGTAATAAGCAGCCCTATAGATAAATAATTAAATAAAAGGAAAAAATCTAAACCCATCAAAATAATACATAGGTACGGGTAAGAATGAATTCCAGGAGCAGAAGGATGGATGAGAGAGAAAGATTTCTAGCCAGTTTGCAAATATCAAAACAGATAGAAAACCATTCCACCACTGGCCTCAAGCACAAGGATACCAGCAGAGTTGGCGACTGGAATTTACAGATAAATAAATATTTTTAAAATATTTTTAAAATATGTATTTAGGTACATGTATGCCTAACAGTTATACATAAGCAATACCTCCAAGATGGTAGCTTAGTAACAGTGGCATTTTGATTTCAAAGGAGAGTAAATTTCAAGGAAATAGAATTATATTAGGGTAAAATTGGGGATTTTGGTCCATCATTATGAACAAAACCATACCATATGTTGTGCTCTTCTCACTAGGTATTTTAAAAAATAAACAATAAAAAAGAGTTTCCTATAAGGTCTTTTTACTTTGATGCTAAAACAAAATAAAACAAGGCAAAAATAAAATAAAATTAATGCACTGTATGCACTCATTGAGGACTGATTAAAAGAAAAAGGTATAATAAAGAACTTTCAATATTGACTTTTTCCTAATACTTTAACTGCTTAAATATTACCGATAGATATTTCAGACGCATAGTAAAAAAAAAAAAAAAAAAAAAGAAATAACAACTCCAAAGGGATTTTTTTATATGTATAGACAGACTTCTTCTAGAAAGATACCACTTAGTCTAAACATCTATATCTGAAGAAGATTATTTAGTCCTACTATCTTACCATCCATAAGTAAATTCCTATTGATGGTTAGTTGATTGGTATTCTTAGAATTACATAAAACATATTTTTCCAATTAGGGAACACATCATATTCTTAATACATTTAAAATCTTCTCATTGAAAGAATAAGCATTGTTCATGTTGGCACATAAAATTCCTTCTAGTTGGTTATATAAGGATTCAGGCCATGCAGAATTCCAATGTCTACATTTGGGTCATATCAGTATTCCCCTCAAAAAAATGTTGCTTAATTTTCTGCATAATGCAAACTAAAATCTCTCTTTAAAGAACTTTATACCAACACTACTGGAGTAAGATACCACAGTAAGGGTGGGGGGTGGGGGGGAATTAAACCCACATCTTTTGTAAGTTGGGCCTAAAATTGACTCCAGATTTGTGACTCATGAACAGAAAGTCAGTTTTAATATAGACATGCTTTAAAAAGTAAAAATGGCTATTATTCTTAACAAGTTACATATTGAGTATTATTCTTTAAAAATGACTCATAAAATATCTTTTTAAGTACTTAAAGTCATGATTATGTTCTACTCTTTTACCTCTGCTTGAATTGCAATTTTTCATTTTCCAGGAAAGGATACATTTTCCAACTAACCCTGTTAACCTAATTACTCATAAAGAAATACCAAAAGGGTCCCTGACATCAGTACCTTCACAAAGAAATGTATCTGTGCACACACACAAGAGCATCTTTCATTTAGATTATCAAAACTGTAATTTTTATGTAAAAGATTCTTTTTGATCCATAGAATTCCTGGCACAAGCACTTAAAGTTTGCAAACAGTAAGACTGTCCTATCCATATCCTTATTTCTTCATATATTTAAATTCAAAAGTATTAACTATTAAGCTTAAAAGACTAATAGTGTTCTGTTTATTTAATGGTATTTGATCTTAAATGAGTATTATATTGAAAATACTTTCAATTTTAAAGGAATATTTTATCATACCCAGAATAATTATCTTGTAAGATTAAAATCAGTGAATCATACCTAACTAAGATCTAAAATTTAGCATCATTCAGGTATGTGATCTAAGAGAAAGAATTTATAATCTTCACTTCAATTTGAAATGGAAAGGGAGAAGCGAATAGAAGGACAATAAAACAATATTTTGGGCATAATGATGCCACATATTTACACAGATTCCTAGTTTAATCCTTTTTAAAGCCAAACCTTTAATATGAAAACATAACATACTAAAAGGTATGAGTACAGTGGGGAAAGAATGTTTCCAATTTAAATTATACTACACAATCTGTAAATAGGTTATACAACATAGAATATTAAAAAATATGCATGTGGCTAACTACCCCTTTAAAAATTCAAGTTTACAATGCCTTTAATGCAAAAGATTCCTAAACTGTGGGATGAATTTATAATTAAATAGGACAGTGTTGTAA
The DNA here is from genome assembly GCF_016906955.1 of Phacochoerus africanus. Classification (NCBI taxonomy): domain Eukaryota; kingdom Metazoa; phylum Chordata; class Mammalia; order Artiodactyla; family Suidae; genus Phacochoerus; species Phacochoerus africanus. The sequence continues at coordinate 135,879,176 of NC_062546.1, forward strand.
TAGTTATTTCCAAGCCTCTTCTCATTAAAGTACATGTCAACTGAGAGAGCAATGCCTTGTTATTAGACAGGGCAAAGATTTTTCTTCTTAGAAGGTTTCATATATAGTATTTCTCTCTACCAAGTCTAACGAGGCATTCAAAATAAGTTCAGTTTTTTCTTCTTCAGAAATATCTTTAAAGCCCCCCCCTCAACCAGTCTTGGATTACATAAAAGAATAGTTACTTTTCTGAGCTCTTTGATATTTTTCTTCCTGGCAGAGTCATCTGATGTGGGAAATAGCTTTTGAAAATAAATGGTGCAACTTCAAGTGCACTCAGATCCATTACTTGCTGGACATTCTATCGTATCTCAGTTTTGATTTGAAAAAGCCGCTTGACTTCAAAATTTAGTTTTAGGGATCTCCATATGAAGCTTGATCTCATTGAGAAGTATCTTGGAAAGCAAAGATGTAAACGTTTTGTCCACCCATTCTGTTCAAACCAACAAACTGTTCAAACCAACAAGGAAAGGAGTCCTAGATGGTGACTCCATTATTCAGGGAAAAGGGGACCATCCTTGTTTAAGTTTAGAAAACAAGTTACAATTTGAATATAACATCCTGCAAAGTTTATGTTACTGCATGAAAGAGTTACTTTTCATCTTTAACACAGCTGTCACCACATGTTTACACAACTACAATGCCACTTCCTAATGTCAAAATATCAATATTGCTGCTACTATAACAAGGCAATTATTTTTGTCTGTCCCTCTTCCCTGATTCAATGAGTTGTGCTTTTACTTCTCAATGGCCACAATGTTCTATATTTTTAGATAACTTAGGATTCTCCATTAGAAATACTTACTTTGAAGCTGGGGAAGGGATACTTATTTCACTTGTGCTTGAAACTTAGGGGATGGTACAGAGAGAGCTACAGAGAAACCCCCAGGCTCTTATTTCAAATTTTACAAAAATTCTCCCACCCTGATCATTCTGTGCTTGGGGAAAGCATATTTAAATATGTACCTGCCTGCAAATAATTACAAAACCCAAAGCTGCTTTTAAGAGCTGCACAAAAATTCATGTGATATATGGGAGCACATTACCAGGCAAAAGGCAAGGTAAGATAAAGGCAGATATTTCAATCACTAGTTCATGCATAGAAAGAGCAAAAGATACCTAATGGTCCATTTTCCCATTGAGGTTCTTAGTCAACACCATCAGTCCCTCTTTAGGCAAGGGCACAGGGAATCACTGTGGAACGGTCAGTGTCCACACAGAAAATCCAGTGACTTCCACAAAGCAGGCCCTTAATAAAAGTTTGTGGGTAAAGAAGGCAGGGTCCGCTTCATTGCCTTATGACCGAAGCAGGCCCACAGATCTCCCCCACACAAGGGCCTTGCATTTGGTTTAATCCTCTGCTTATTGCTGTCTTGAATTCTTAATATTTTTTGAACAAGGTGCCCCACATTTTAATTTTGCACCAAGCCCAGAAATTATGTAGCCAGCCCTAGGTGAAGGTGACAATGTGTGTTGACGGTAAGGATAATAAATCAGAAGAATTGCAAACAGTTTACAGCAACATCTGGAAACCCATGGCTTTGCATTATACTACTTTAAATTTTTTATTTTGAATGTTATTGTTTCCATGAATAATATTTCCTAAAGAACCAAAGCATGAGAGTAGAGGTCACCCATTCTCAGAGGAGTTTACTGTCATAAGTATATGGCATTTAATCAACTGCCAGTTGCTTAAAAAGCATCTAATTGACATAATGCAAACATTAGATGGGGGGGTGGTGTTGGTGAATGAAGTAAAATTCAGTTTCTGAATTTTCCTGCCATCAGTATGTCCACAAGTAGGGTGGGATAAATATATAAATTACCAGAGGAAATAAAAACTTAAAGGAAAGGAACTGAATAAAGGTATTCTCAACATTAGGATTTTGGGGAAAAGAAAACATTTTGTGAGTATTTTACATTATGTATTCTGCAGTAAGAAAATACTTTTTGTAAGTATTTAATAAATACCACTCATATGAAAATGGGAGCAAAATCCTACTGAGAAGCAAATTTTCCAATATTATTTAAAAAATACTTTCTAAAAAGGATTTCCCAACATAAAAATATAAGTACTTAGGCTGGGTTGCAGGGTAAAAACAGGTTTAACCTTGGGCCTTCATGTAATAAATCATGCATTTCTATTTTCAAGACGTATCAGTTTCAAAAATGATTGGAAGCAGTAATGCTGCCAATGCTTTGTGAAAGTCATAGTTGCTCAAGTATAAGCAAACATGTCCATTTATACGTATATTCAACATACATACTTCTGCACTGAAATTCGCCTCTGAATTCATTGCTTTTAACATACTCTGAAACCACAGCCCACCATATGCAATGTTAAACAAAGTGTCAATATTCAAGAAACAAGACAACAAGCAGATTTGTTGCACAAAATATGTAAATATTATTAACAGAAAGTGCCATATGACATCTCATGTTTGGATGGTTTCTGACCACCTATCTTTTCTGCGCCTCAGTCTCTTAACTAAGACTGTCGTCAACAGGTACAGTGCCCGTGCTGTGCTGAGGCAGAACTCCTGAGCTGGCATCTGGGGTGCTGCCCTAAGGAAACTCTGCATACCCATCTGCTTTTGAGTTGTTTCAAACTTATCAGCACAATTGATTTCTACCACATTTTGGCCTACCTTTATTTCCACTATCTGCAGTTCTGGTTATAAGCATCCCCTCGTGTACAACTGCCATTTAAATGATAAAATCAAAAATATCAAAAAGGATCATTAATCAGCAATCATGTTAAAGCATCTAGACTTGAGATTTCTACCATAAGTTAAAAGAAAAGTTGATAAAAATTCAAGTTTAGGAGAAAAAAGGAAAAAATTACAAAATCCAATCATGAAAAGCATGTGTTAAGCAGGCATTTATTTGCAGTCTTTCAAAAACAAAAAGTCTTTCATTTTAATAGTTAAAAAAGAATTAGCTAGTGTCTGTTGTGAGAGAGAGAGAGAGAAAGAGTTAACTGTAAGGTGGGATAATTTTTTGGACTTGAAGTCTTCTAAGCAGTAACTCAAAATAATTTCTAGGTTCCATTGATTTTAATAAAACATTAACTCTTGTATATCCTAAAAGAAAGAGACAATTATATTGAGTGTTTTTGATTGAAAGAAAAAAAAATTGCATTGTTTTTTGTGCCACTTGTTTGTTCTAGTTTATCAGTGACCAAAGATAAAAAAAGCAGATATGCTGATTAATCAAGTCTTATTGATCAGTAGCATACATCAATATATCACACAAATGTCTGCAGAAAAATTTCTCCCAATCAAAAATTTATAAACCAATTTAAATTCCTGGTAATTAAAATTATTAGCTCTACAAAAACAAATGTCATACTCTACAAAAGTACGTGAAATTTGTACCCAAGAATATATTGATCAAAGGCAAAACAGCAAACATTTCTATCAAACCAAGGTTCTCAGAACAAACTGGAAAGTGCAAAACATAAAAGCTTACAATTGTTTCAAATATACCTAGCAATCCCTGCTGATTTTGGACCATTAAAACTGATTACTTAATTAGACAATCATTCAAGGCATCCAAACACTCAAGACAAAAACAGAGAGTTAGTAACACAGCCGTCTTCACCTTGAGATGAAAATTCTGGAAAATGATGCAGACGCTTAAACTTTCAGGATCTGTCCCCATGCATAAACTAAGCAAAATATTAAATTCTAAAAGGTAACATCCCAAAGCTCAGGAAAAAAATAATTTACCTATAATGATATTACTCATCTGTTTTTTTCAGGTGGCTAATATTTTAAACTATCTTAGAAATACCAAGTTATAATATAGATTGCCTCTAGATTCTTGCATGTACTGCTTCCTTTCTCCCCTCTGGTCATACTCTTGTAAAAGTAATTAACAAAAAATTTTCTCTCTTGTATATCTGTCAGAAGTAACTGCCTTCCAAGTTCCTTCCTAACATGAATAAAAACAAAAAAAAAAAATTTTTCTCTTTACGGGAAAAAAAGTACTGGAAACTCGGCCGTAAGAGTCTTTAATATAACTAAGAGAAAAACTCTATCTTTTCACTCAGAAGGTATCAGAGACATTTTTAAGAATTTCACTGATTCTGTGCAGCTACAGTCAGGAAAAAGAAAAAATATTCTCTGTTTTCAAAAAAAGATGGTTTCTGAAATAATTCCAAAGAGACTCTATACGCTGTCTTTAAATAAGGAGAAGAAAAAAACAAGCCAACTCACACATACAGCTTCCAAACAGAAGTCTTACCCTCTTCCAGGAAAACAACAATGAGATTTTATTACCCTGCTATGATTCTTTCATTTCAGACATGATTAATTAGTAAGTATTACACTTCCCCAAACTCCCACTACACACTTCGTGGTCTATCAGCCTAGTTGTTGATAGACCCGTATGAAATAACAAGTAGCCACCAACAGTAAAAGACAAGTGCCCAAAACTCTATTTCAAAGAAGGAACACTTCTTTCCTACCTTTGCCTCCCTAAATGAAGCAGGCTGCTTGAACTGCTTTCACCAAATTTTTTTTTTTAACTTGATCATTTTCTTAATAGTATCATTTAAAATTTGAATAATGCATGCAACATATTCAGCACTCAAGAATACATGGCATATTAATCTGTTACCTACCTATATTTTAGAGCTGAATTTCTGAGAGACTTGTGAGTCCCCGTAGTTTATATTGATAAAGACCCACAGGCACAATTAATAAACAATAAAGATGATGTGAGTAAGCATGTTTTAGGAAGTGGTTTTTATAGAAAAAAATGTTTCTCTCTCAAATAAAAGCTATTATGTCACACATTTAATGAAGATGGGAAACAGAAAGGACTAAAAGAGAAGAGGAAGGGAAGAGAGCCACTCTAAAATCTGAGTGAATGAAAACTCTGATTCTCTGTATATTGTTCCAAAACATTGTTTCAAAATAATTTCCCCTTTAAAATAATCATTTTCAAAATGACCATATGAACCAAGAAGCCAGCTATAACTGAAGGTCCTAGACATATGTATTTGAACAACCGTCAATTTATAAAAGCTGGGATTTCCCCTTCAACCTTTCAACTGTTATGTCCAAAAAACTTCACACATAGTACAATACTAATAAATAGATCTTGTTGGTTCCAGGAAACATTTTTTTTTAATCTATTCTGGTCAAAATACCCTTGCTTTTTTTCTGTTGTATTAAATTTAGGATCAAAAACATCAAAGCAGTTTCCACCTCGGACATAACTTTTAGAGGATCAATGTGACAAGGCAGTCCCTGATAGATGTTTCTCTTGATAAACGACTTGTTCAAAAGAGACATTGTAGCTTTCATTTCCTGACCACAACACACTTTTAATTTGCAACAGCAGAGCTGCCAGAGTGTGAGCACTTGCCTACTTTCCAGCCTTTTAGGTTTGTAGCTCTGGTTCCTTTAGGCCACACATTTGAGACAAACAAAATCTAAAAATAATCAGAGTAATAAGAGTGACAAAATAGGAGCCAATAACGCCCCAGGATACATATGCACAAGTGGCTACTTTATAGCTGTATATATAAACTTTTCCTTGCAGAATTCTAGTGCATGATAACAAGCTTCCTGAATGGACATCACTTTTACAGCGGGCATTTAAACACACATGGAAATAAATTATGTGACTATTATTTAAAAGTAAGCAGAGACTTGGGGGGGGCAATTTATACACTTAAATCTGCTATTAAATGTCATGAATTACATGATTGCCTAATCCAAAGAGTTTTTTACATATTATGGCAATAATTATTATTACTACTTCCTAGAAATCACATTTAAGTATCAATACGGTGAACAGTCAAACCATCCAATTTCTGCTCTCAGCACATTGTCCGAGCTCCGATTTAAAATTTATAAATGTAATATCCGCCTCATCACAGGCAGCAGCCCAATCTGCTCTGAATATATATTACAGCTTTAACATCACAGAGGGAAATCGCCCATCTGGCAATCCCATTCGCTCCAACAGCTCCGGGGGAAAAAAGCTGTGCTCTCTCCTCCTTAAAACATTTCTCAGGGCAAATTATGTGCATCTAAAATAAACAGTCTTCTTATTGATCGCTTCAAAGTCAACAAGTTCCAAATGCAAAATTCAATCAAACCCTTCCTATCATGTAAGAGCGGTATGTGTTTAGCTCAATAGTCACCAGAGTCCAACCAGAAGTGTCTGTCGCGCATCGGCTCTTGAAGTCCCTTTCCTTGTATTCACATTTGTGTTATGAGAGAGCAGTAACCACGGCCACATTACAGACCCATGGCAGCTTTGCCCCACTGCTATTTCTTTCTTTCATATTCTCCCTTCCCTTCTTTCTCTCTTTTCAGGGTGAATGTATGGTGGTGAGATATATGTAACAAAAACAAAAACAACAAAAGAGTTTAAAGTAGACATATCCTTTGGTTATGCAAAATACTTTTAACAGCTTTTTGTTGTTGCTCCCTCCTAGTCTTAATTGAATATCACAAAGTGTACACATGGAATGGTCACAAGAGCTATTGAAATCCCCCTCTCACTCCATTTATCTGACCTCTTTTTTTTTTTTTTTCCTGGTAAAGAAAGAGGAAAGAGAGATTTCAAACAAAGTCAATTTCAGTGCCTGCTTATTTAATTCTGTCACAGGTTAAAAGTAAAAAACGCTGACAGGCAGACAAGTGAATGGCAAGGGAAAAACAAAACAAAAAACAAAAAAACCCTACCACTGTTCCTTAAAAGGCATTAAGGACTTTAAGCAATCAAATACATTTTTTTTATTTTCATGTATTAGATATCCCTTCACTCACCCCAAAAAACCACACTCAGAAGAACTGATTACTCCACAAAGTGCAATCATTGAGAGCAGAGAGTCAAAATTCATTAATAGATTGAGAAAAAAAATTTCATCCACTTCTGTGTGTGTACATATGTATATAAATATATATACTTTCATTAGTAAGCATTCTTTCCCCACAATCGCACCCTCTCCCCGCTCCGCCCAGCCCCCTCCCCCCAAAAAACCTCACACTGAGTTTAACTCATTTACATACCATTTGACTTCAGTGGTTATATAGCGCATTACTAGCAACATGCAACTTTGGGATTACAGCTAAAACCAATAAAGGTGGACTTCAGGAATCTATTAATCAAAACTGAAATATACAAACAAGTAATAGCAAAAACAAACAAGATTTTGACAGATTAAAATATCCATATATATATATTTTAAAGGAATTATATATCATGAGCAGCTGCTTCCCAAGCAGAGTCTTCAATGGTTTTATCATGCTATTTAATTTGTCTTTCCTATTTAGATGCAAAGGAAGTAAATTCCAAAACTGACATACCATAAACACTGGTGCTACTGATCATTTCTTGCTGGCAGCACAAAAAGCTGAATTGGATTTCTCACAAGCAGGAATTCCAAAGGTTGCTTTTCATTAAAGCCACTTTTCCTCTCAGCTATCAAATGTCACTGCCTTGAAACGTGGGCCCTTTCGTCAGGTATTCATTTAACCTACATGCATATAATTAAGGGGGAAAGCAACATCAACAAAAAGGGGATCTCAGATCACAGGAGAAGAAAGAAAGGAAAAAAAGCACATGACCAGGAATGCAAGTCCATGTCAATTTCACTCACTCCCATTGAAACTAACAAGAGCTCCGGGGAGGACGGTAATAGGATCAGTGGATTGTATATACCATTAAATTATACATCTTTCTCTCCCGTTCCTTGCCAACAATACGCCCACCACGCTGTACCCCCTCCAAGATGATGTGCTTACATTTTTCTGCAACCGATCTTCTGACATTTTCACGTCCCTCAGCCACGAGATTGTAATTTAACCTCAACTTTTTGTGTGTGCAAGATTCTTATTTACACTTCTTATTTACTTAGAAGTTAGTTCCCAAAGAAAGTCTAGCCCCACCCTATGGCTCCGCTTTCTTTTTCTTTTTTTTTTTTTTTTAATTTTCGAAGTAAAAATATAGTAATAAGTAAGCTCAATATAGCGGAAAACGAGACTCTTGCAACCGCGAACTCTTAATCCTACACTATTGTTACAATGATTAAGCAGCAAAAATATGCATTATAATGTTTCAGGGCTACTTTGTACTGAGAAATTAGACAGCAGGTTGGTGTACAGAACAGAAACGGGGTGCAAATTAAATTTAATGTTTACGGCACAACTCGAAGATCTCTTTTCATTACAGGTCTTGGATTTATTTATATTCTTTAAAATTAAACAAAAACAAAAACAAATTTAAACAGATGGTAGAAAACTACGAAGCTCCTCTTACCTGAACGCGCGGAGCGAAAACCCGATAGGTTAGCGTAGCATCGATCCGATGTGTTTGCTGATGAATGGAAGCTAGGGTTAAGTGAAGGTGCCTATGATTTGAAATCATTCCAAGTTTTTGAAGGGAAGACGGACTGCAGCCTCTGCCATGTTGGAATTTCAAACCCAAAACAGCTGCTTGGAAGGAGCCAGCATGCCAGAGGCTGGGCGCAGGCGCAGAGCGCCGCCGAGCCAAATTCAAATCACTTTCACACTAAGAGCCAAAGATCAGTTTTCAAAGGAGAGAGGGAGAAAGAGACCGAGGCTGCCGTGAGGGAGAGAAGACGGGAGGCAGTGGCGAGAGGCGGGCAGTGGAGAGAGACGGGCAGCGGGAGGACCGGGAGGGAGAGGGAGAGGCGCACGGAGCCCGCGGAGCTGGAGGGGGAGAAAGGGAGGCGGGAGGCAAGCGGCGAGCGAGCTAGAGACGCGCCAGAGATTCATGGGCAGGGAGGGCTCAATGGCCGCGCCGCGCTGGCCGGCCGGCCGCTCGGGTCATGTTACACGGCCGGGGCCGCGGCGGCCGCCCAGCCTCGTCGACGCGCTCACGCGGCCCGGAGGGGGCCCCGAGGTCATGATTACGCGCGCGGGGACAGGGAGCTCTGCCTGCCCGCACTCTCAGGCGGCCCAGTCTGGGGAAAGGGGAGCGATGCCTCGGGGGAAAGGGGCCTTTCTTTCCCACGCGTGACCAGCCGGCCCTGCGCTCCCTGCCCGCCTTGAAGGGCTCTCGGCCCACCACCCCTCCCTGCCCGCTCCAGGCCCTCTCGACAGTTGCGGCGGGTTCACCCTTCCCCACCCCCCTCGACTCCGCGCACAGGACGGGATATGGCCCCGGGAACCCGGACCTCACCCGCACTCTCCCCTGGGCCCCTAACACCAGCCAGAAAATGACTTTATCTGCCAAGAGGAGGCAACTTCGGGGAAAAAAAAAAAAAATCCGAATTAACCCACTTCCCCTCCCGCGCCGCCCTGTGAATAAATAAAATCCGAAGTGGCTAGGTGTGCGGTCCACTCTTCCGCTCTCTTGCTCCCCTCCCTACCTCCCCCAGGTGGCTCGGGTAGGGGAAAGCAACGCCCGGGGGGCCGGGTGCGGGCGGCTGGTGCGCAGGCATAGACGTTAGGCTTCAGCTTTCCCAACCCCCTTCTATGGTGCAATGTGGGGACCCAGGAGTGGGAAGAGAGTAGGGGCTTTGTGGTGCTGGGAGCTGAGGAAGAAAGAAATGTGCAGTTGAGTGTGTTGCTGCATCCCAGGGAGCAATGCAGTGCTGATTGTCTGTTCCTGAGATAGCCTTTTGTTCGGAACATAAGGTTTAAGAAACACACACACGTTTTCTGGGGTCTCTTGTTAGATGTAAATGTGCTGCATCCAGACACTTACTATGCAATGTAAGCTCAGTTGGTTTACTAATCACCCCGCCCCACCCCCAAACAACCAGGATCATTTGAATGGGAACCTCATTCAGACTTCTAGGCTGCGAGTACTGCCTTCAACCTATTTCATTCTAGACTAGCCAACCATCCAACTGAGATAATAAAGCAAACAATAACATTTGATCATGATGTCTACGAGATAATGTGCCCAGCAAAGTTCTTTAGAAATTGTAATGAGAAAGAGAGTGGGATAATAATTTCTCTTCGTTTTCATTAAATATGACTTTAATAGATAAATGGTTAAGTTTATACTTTGGCCTGGTGGACATCCGGTCCTCTATATTTCAACTAAGCTAAGAATGAAAGAGGCAAATTAAATATTCGACCAGTAGCCCATCAAGCTGAAAATGTTACCCTTGAAGGTTGGAACTGAAAATATTCTAGTATAGGACTGACCCTCCTCATAACGAGCCGGTTATTCACATTTACCCCGCTTCTCTGCTGCAGATTTAATAGACTAAATTGCAGCTCTCCAGATGATGAAATGCAGCTTTTAAAATATACCAAATATATACTCTGAAATTAATTTCATTCTCATGTGTTTTTCTTACCTTTGGATGGATAGCTATTGAATGGATGCGTTTAGCTAACACAATAAGAAAGAAAAATTGTTTTAGTTAAATCTAGACAGACGACAATTTAAAATAAAAAAAGGTGATTCAAGATCTTACTAAATATTTCTAGGGAATGAAATTCTATTTCGAATAGATTTGACCTTTCTGTACATTTTTAAAAACCAGGCTGCAAAATAAAACAGAAGAACTTTATTCTGATGTAACAGAACACTGAAGCCCCTTTAGTTATATTTTGCAAGATAGCTTTGAAAATGATATTATGAGAAGTTGCTCATTGGATTTCACCACAAAGAGATAAGTGGAGGAAAGTATCTATGGGTCACTGTTGAACTGAGTACAGATGAATTAAACAACTGTGAAGAATTTATAATTTCAGTTATCACTCATGTGGAGAATGACTATGAGAAGTCCTCTGTGCAATTCAGGCAAAACTGCTCTGTTCTTGTTTGTTAAAAAAAAAAGTTCAAAGCTCATCAACCTTTAACACTAAATTCCCAGTATTGAATTTACAGTTCCTCTTGTAAACCAAAATACTGAATATAAAAGAAATAATGACATAACCATTGAGTTAAAAACAATGTATTTTGATTATCAACTTAAAGCAATTCATTTTCAATATCTAAAACAAAATAAGCCCTACTTTTAAAAGGGGGCAGGAAAAGTGTGGTTAGCTGAAGTTTATTAGTAGATAAGAAGTACTTTTTTCAATTCTTATATATTCATTTGAAATACAAATTTTGATATTCACCATTCAATATACGAATGAACATAATTAACTTTGGAATCAAAGAAAGGGAAACTATTCAAAGGAGCACTGCTTATATTTACACTCAGTTTCCAAAGTGTCCAAAATTACATATACTCCCAGGGGAAAAAAAAGGCTTATATAAAAAAAGGCTTATGGGATTTATATGACTAATAAAATCCACAGTGGAGTTTGCCATCTCATTCTTTCTAGTTTTCTTTCTTTCTTTCTTTCTTTCTAGGTTTGGGTAAAGGTGCTTTTTTCTTCAATTACATTTTGCAGAGGAATATGATCATTTGCTTTTCAAGAGGATTCTTTGCAAAATTAGCACAACATTTACAGTTTTTGTTGTCTTAATACAAAATATGATGTGACACAATTAAATAGAATTCTAGTAGTCACCATATTCTATCTATTTTTTTTAAGCTTTATTCAAAAAAATGTTTCTGGTTGTAATCCATCTCTATAGTATATTTTGTGGAATTTTTCTTGTGATGATATGAGAATAAGAAATTGAGTCTAAAGAAAGTGGATTGGCTAGCCAAGGAAGTAGTTAATTCAGTGAAAAACTGGGCTTTTCCCACTCCATTTTATGCATTGCTTTTCTCTTTCTTTTACTTTTTTAATGTAGAGATTTTATACATACACATGTATACATATATAATGAATTTTTAATATACAGTATATTCTGACGGCTTTTTCAGAAAATAAAAATAATCATAAGTATCCTTTTTTTTCCTTCAGGAGTGTGTGCGAGTGTGTGTTTCTTTCAAGCTAATTCAGGGGAATTTTTTTTTTTTTACTTTTTCCTGTTCTCATTCTCAATACACATATAAACAACGACAAAGTGAAAGGTAAGGAAATAAGCAAGGAGGTATTGAATGGGATTTTACAGATGACATTATATTTGTCTGCACTAGACTAAGGATAATTTGTTAGACACAGAGATGTGCTTTACCTATCTGATGGGAAAGGAAAAAGAAAGGAAAAGATGAGGGTAGATGGAATGTAGAGAAGATGAGATGAGGGTGACAAGAAGCTTTACAGAGAAAGTATAATGTTTGGTTTGTCATGAAATATTTGACACGATTCACTTTAATTTTTAAAACTGTTTTTTAATTTCAAACTTAAGGATTAACTCTTTTAATAAAACATTAAACTAGTAATTTCTTCCAAACTACTGTTTCAAAAAACATTCCAAGACTTAGTAGCTGTTTATTAGACCTACACATTTTTTTCATATTGCTTACAAAATGCAAAGTAGGTGTTACAATAATGCAAACTATTGGCACAATAATTTTTTAATGTTTCCTTAAAAATAGCAATTTAAGAATCTCATTTGCACTTCGGTTCAACTAAGACCACCAAGAAGTTTTTATGCACTACCTACTATCCTTCCTCCCCCCAAAAAATAGTGAAGACCTTGACCTCATTTTTGTGAAATTACTCAATTTGTTAGAATTACACTTGAATACAGGTACTGTCAAATAGTATTAGAGTGGTCTATATATCTCCTCTGTGATCTAACCCTACGGTGGAGAGAAAACCGGAAAATCCTGTGATAGGTGCACCAGAGATGTTTTCTTGGTTTTGCGAAAGTGTTTTCTTCTAAAAATCTGAGGTGGTTTTTTTGTGTGTATTTTTTGTCATTCACTCTTTAAATGGTGGTAGTGTTCATATATTTGCTGCAACATCTGCCTGATTTTGCATGATTCTCAACTTCATTTAGGAAGCACACATTGAACACTTACCATGGTTAAAAACTGCAGAGAATTTAAAGAAATCTGACATTAACATTTTATGGATGTGGCCAGATAAATATAGTTCAAAGTGAATGTTGAACTATAATAAGTGACTTATAAAAGCATTCTATCCAGAAGATATGAGTTCCTTCATGAGGGAGAGAGCAGTCCTCCTGGCCTTTGTAGTCTCAATCTTTATTTTCTAATAAAGCAAACCACTTATAGTTTTCATACACCTTGTCCTTTGTCCCTTCTGTGACTTGCTTCTCATTGTGCCTATGGTTTGCGCTCCTTTTTTGTGGGTTAATTCCCTGCAGACTCTCAGCTCTCATCTCCTTCAAGGAGACTTCCCAGCCTTCCTAGGGGTGTTCATTATATCCCCCTGGGCTCTTTTCAGACTCTATTATCTCTCTTTCTCTACACTTTCACATCATTTAAAAATTATCTTTGTGTTTGACCCCTCTGTTAGACTGTAAGTTTCTTGAGGGCAAGCAATCATTGTAACCTCCATCTTTATTTTGTTTTTGTTTTCCCATCCAGTGCTAAAAATAGTGAAAATCCTTGTTGAATGTTTGTTGAGAAAATTACCAAGTTGAGGTATAGAGGAAATAAGAATTTGCAAGGGCAGTGAGGAAGGAAATTACTGGGGCCTTTGCAGAAAACAACATATAATCTAGTTTGGTTGAACTTTTGCTCAACACAGGTACAAAAGGGGAAATAAGGATGGGAGTAAGAATGGAGTATGCATTACAGAGGAACTTCCAGTCCTTGGATGAGAGGTTTGCATTGCATAGGTAGGTAACAGGAAGCTCCAAAAGGTTTTTAAGCAAGAGATTTATGAGGTCTGAGCCCTGCTTTAAGAAGATATAGCTAATAGAACTGAGAACAGGGAGACCAGCTGGGAAGTTATTGCAACGGTCTATCATTTTCTGGTCCCTCAAACTGTCAATCCTTCTTGTAGGGTTTGGTGATATGCTTCCTTGCCTTTTTTATAGATGGTCTATCTGTATTGATTGCTCAATACTGAACGTTCATTTTGTAATATTACAAAATGTCAGTGTGTTTAAGGCATTCATTTAATACCAAAGATATAAAAAGAGACAATACATTGGAATGAAATGTTTTTCTTTCTCAAACTGAACGTAGTCTTTCTTCTCATTATTTCACCTCCCCCTCCCCACCACCACCACTGCCACTTTACAATTAGTTCCACTCAGCCTGTGCTTTTAGCTTAGCAGGTATTTCATTTTCAAGAGAAGTAATGCCTGGAGATAAGAAAAGTTCCTCCCTGGAGTATGTTTGAGCAAGCAAAATAAGCAAAGTGAATTTGGTTTTTATATACTGAATAAAAATATAGATGCACATTTCCTTCATTTAAAGTATATTAAAGTTTCCTAAACAGGATTTTTAATTCATTTAAAACGGCATTAGGTTAGGTGGGCTGTTGGTGCTTTGAATTAATGTGCAAGCTGTTAATCTCCATAGACCTGGATTTAAAATTAGACAAAGCAATAATTAGTTTGGCACCATCATTTCACTACCCAGAGGGTAATAATGTAGGTCATAAAATACTACAGCCTGGCACAAGGTTTTTGTACAAAACAAGGATCTAGTATTAGGTGGTGTGAAAAAAAAAAAAAAAAAGATTGTCACTGGGAAGTACAATGGCTTAGCTTTCGATATGTATTCCACTACTACTAAAGAGACCTAAATCCAGAAATTATTATCAGGTTTTCCTGTTTAAGGTGAGTCTTTCCCATCTAAGTGATACAAAGAAATCAAAGCTCCTCACTGTAGCTGGTGGTTGCCCCCCCCCCATTATGTTTCCACACAGCATTTGTATATTCAGTCACAGAATAAATATTTTAATTTATACCACACTTTTATTTTGCTGCAGTTATTTCCCCTACCAGTTTACCATTTTGTTAAATTCCTAAAATGGCATACCATAAACATGTTTTAAAATATAAAAGTGTTGCATTCAAGGAAGTGCTTACCATACATACCTTGATTTGTTTTCATGGCAAATGACTACTGGCAATATCAATAATTCAAGAACAGAAACAATGAAAATACAAAGGAATTGCATGTGGATACTTCTTCCTGTCAATCATCTTTGCCAGATTCCTATTTGAACATTCGGAAAATGAGGAAGACATCAGATCTAACCTTAAGTATGAGTAATAGTTCTCTATTTCCTTACACTGCTCACCCCAACTGAGCTTTTAAAGCACAGGTATCTTGGGTGTCTCTGTGTAGCTTAATATTTTAAGCTACAGAAACAATGTTTTAATATTGCATTGAAAATATATTTCATACAATATACATGTACAGACTTTCTATTTTACATAAAGCAATATGCATGCACCTGTGTGTGTCTATGGAGAGTGTTCAATGTATTAGATGAGTATGTTCACAAATCATTTAAGTTGAGCTTTTCAAGTGATGTGAGCTACTGATACAAACTTGCTAATGATAATTATAGAACTGATGCTGATTTAGTCATTTCAAAAAAGCCACGGAGGCATAATTAGTATCTGAATGGCCTCAATATTGCATTATTAGGAGGCTAGGGTGAAACTTGAAATGAGAACATCAAGGCTGATAACAGAAAAGAAAACATGAAATACATACATAATTCATCCTGAGATATTATAAAGGTTTATAACCAGAAACAATAATTTGCAGAAAGCATCTCATGTACTGGAGCCAACTGCAATCATTTGGTCAACCTGTTAAAGATCAAATAGTATATTCTTAGCTATTCTCAGTGGTGTCTTTGTAATAAAGTAGCAGCAAACAGACACTGTTTGCTTCTGGTCACTTTTAAAGAATGTTCAGTTTATCAGTTGGGACTTTAATCTCAACCTTAATAGAGTACAAAAGCAGCCTTGTTCCCGTGCTTCTCTCCTTACAGCCACAAGCCATGTGCGTTTTTTAAATTCAGAAGAAGAAAAATAAAATTCTTCTGAGAACACCAAATACTGTGCCCCCCACCCCCATCCCGGGCAGTAATTTCCATTCACCTTTCCTTTTTTTTATACTTTTCTCTCTCATCTTCTTGCTGATACACAAATGCTCCACCACAGCCATTACCAGAGTGAGGACATGCAGGTATCTATCAAGAATTCCCTGCCTTGGGCCCCTGCCAGGCCAACCATTACCAAGTGACCCAGTGTACTGGTTGACTAGAGCATTACAACTCAAAAGTCCCCTCTCTTGGTACTCTCTCCTATTAGGGGGCAACAGACATGAAGAATGGCTCTCAAACCATGTAAAACATAGTAAGAGACTGCAATTTTAGTCATTCTCTTTCCTTAGCATAGGTATACAGGTAATCAGACAAAGGCATCTTTAGATATAAACTGTTTGCTATCTAAAATTTCCATTGTGGTGGTCATTGCTGTTATTAGAACAAAAAAATAACAAGTTTGAGTTGTTTTTCATAGGGCAGATCTGAACTGTAGTTTAATACTTATCCTGAATAGATATAAATATTGTCCTTTTTCTAATAAGGTGTTACAGAACAAGCAGATTTTCAACTATCTGGTTGAAGAGAGGGTAAAGAGAACCATTAAGTAGACAGGATGTTGGTTATGGAAGAGTGGAAAGGATGAACACTGGGATGCAGGTTGGGATATTATGTGGATCAAATATGGTGCAGACTAGACTATATTCTGGTCTCCTACTGTCACAGCCAATCAACTTAAAAGCAGTATATTTGATTTATTTGCTACAGTTTCTCTACCCACCCACAGTACCTGGTAAACACCGAATGTTAACTATGTCCTTCATAAACCCAGAGTCATTGACTTGCAGTACCTTAGTATGACAGATGGGACTGCCAGAAAGCTGGGTTTTTACATTTTCTGGTCACTAACTACAAGAGGCTACAGAGCTTTTAGATCCCACCTTTTCCATACTGATGAATGGAATAGCCAAATTCATGGTTTCATTAAGGATACTTTTGGCTGCAAATAAAAGAAGGAACAACTAACAGTAGCTTAAGTACTAAAGAGTTAATTATCTCTCAATAGAAATTTGTGAGTAGGGAAGTTTTCAGGTTTCTACTCTACTATCTTGTTAGTGATAGTTCCTCTACACAAGGGATATTACAGCTTCAGAAGGTCACTAGAGACTAGACTACATCCAATGGAAGAAGAGGGCTGTTGTTCTACATGTCCATTTTGTTTTCGAAGGAAACCCTTTCAGAAACCATCAGGACATTTACTCTTACATTATTGGGTCACATTTCTGTGTTTAAACCATAATTGACAGGGAAGTGAGACCCCTGGGATTGGGTTAAATTAACCATAAATTGGGTCCTGCGCTGAGAAAGTGGTCAACTATTGATACACAGAAACAAATATGAAGTTATCTCATCAAGAAAGAAGAGGCAGGGTGTTCCTCTTGTGGCACAGCGGTAATGAACCTAACTAGTAACCATGAGGATGCAGGTTCCATCCCTGGCCTCATTCAGTGGGTTAAGGACCTGGCATTGCCTTGAGCTGTGGTGTAGGTTGCAGACATGGCTCAGACACTGCATTGCTATGGCTGGCAACTGTAGGTCTGGTATGACCCCTAGCTTAGGAATGTCTTCCTTTTTTTGTTGTTGTTGTCCTTTTAGGGCCTGAGAACTTCCATATGCCACAGGTGCAGCCCTAAAAAGCCAAAAAAAAAAAAAAAGAGGAAGAAGAAAGAAAGAAGAAGCAGAAGTGATCATGGTGGCACAGTTTGTAGAACAGCTGTGCAGGAATCCTATTTTTACTATGGTTGCTGCAAATGGTGCCCTCTGGAGTTAATGCACTGCATGACTTAAACATTGGCACATTACAACCTGTATATGAACAACAAATAGAGTCTATTTTATTTGTGCCATACTTCCTAGCCCATTCGTCAGTTTTTTTAGGATCTAATTTATATCTTTAAGAATCAGGGAGTTCCCGTCGTGGCTCATTGGTTAACAAATCTGACTAGGAACCATGAGGTTGCAGGTTTGATCCCTGGCTTCCTTCAATGGGTTAAGGACCCGGCATTGCCGTGAGCTGTGGTGTAGGTCACAGACATGGCTTGGATCCCGAGTTGCTGTGGCTCTGGTAGGCCAGCGGCTACAGGTCCAATTAGACCCCTAGCCTGGGAACCTCCATATGCCACAGAAGCGGCCCTAGAAAAGGCAAAAAGGCCCCCCAAAAAAAAAAAAAGAATCAACTTTTTGCTGGAGTTCCCATCATGGCTCAGTGGTTAACGAATCCAACTAGGAACCATGAGGTTACAGGTTTGATCCCTGGCCTTGCTCAATGGGTTAAGGATATGGCGTTGCTGTGAGCTATGGTGTAGGTCGCAGACATGGCTTGGATCCTGTGTTGCTGTGGCTCTGGCATAGGGTGGTGGCTACAGCTCTGATTAGACCCCTAGCCTGGGAACCTCCATATGCCATGAGAGCAGCTCTAGAAAAAAGGCAAAAAAAAGAAAAGAAAAAAGAATCAACTCTTTGGTGTTCCTGTTATGGCTTAGTGGACATGAATCTGACTAGTATTCATGAAGATGCAGGTTTCATCCCTGGCCTCACTCAATGGATTACAGACCCAGGGTTGCCATGAGCTGCAGTGTAGGTCGAAGATGCATATTGGGTCTGGCATTGCTGTGGGTGGCGGCAGGCTGAAGACTACAGCTCCATTCAACCCCTTGTCTGGGAACCTCCATATGCCATGGGTGCAGCCCTAAAAAAAAAAAATCAACTCTTCCTAAGTTTCAGTGGCTCATAGCATAGGTAAGAGGCCATCATTTCAAGTGATCAGGAGCCTGGGATGTGAAAACTATTATTCTGAACATTAATTAAAACATTTAAATGCTTTTGGACTTAGACAAATAATAGGATGCTTATTAGCTAAATATAATAGAAAAATGAATGAAAGCATTCAAATATTAATTTTCCTAAAGAATTTAAAGTAAAAGAGTCTGTGGTCTGGTACACAGAAGACACTCAATAATTACCTGTTGAAAGTCTGAATTAATAAATGGAGTTAAGTCTACCTAGAGAAGAAACTTCAAAGAGATAAAATTAAGGCACTCCCTGATAGTCCAACTAGGCATTCATAGAGCTTGGAAATAGGAGGGAATATTAAAACACAACAGAAATGATTTGGATTGACACTGTTGCACCAGAAAAGAAGTCAAGCATTGGGTCATTAACAAGTTTAGTTACTAAATCTGGGGATTTTGAAGAAATACAACTTTTACCTGTGATGGTTTAAAGAACAGATAGTTAACGAAACTTACAAAACTCATTTCACCATATTGACAGTGAGAAAAATGACAGTTTTCACTTGAAATAATTTTCTCTAGGATCATTGTCAATGTTTACCTTCAAGAAGGAGGAACTGGGGAAAGAAGGAGGCGGAAGGAAGGAGGCAGAAGGGGAGATGGTGGGGGGAGGAGTATAAACACTGAATAATTTAAAATGTATAGAAGCATGACTTCAGTTTTAAGAAATAACTACCTATAAATATTGTTTCAAAAATAAAACCATTCTTTTAATTACCATGATTATACTTTTTAATGCTAAATAATTGGGCAGCCGCTTATGTCAGATGCTGTGTAATGAAGGCCATTTGTGCTTCTGTTGCCACAGTGATATTAACTTCCTTTCCTTTCCATTTTTCCCTGTAATAGTTTTGATTTTTTTATATTTCCACAATTAAATATGCACTAAATCTACTTTTATGGAAACAATATTACACAAGATTTATGTTGGCTGTGTGTCTCAGTGAATGCAGTATTAGAGAACAGCATATGTAGACAAAAATTCTATACAGAACCAATAGAACTTTTTCTATAATTTCTGTGCAGTTGAACTAGTCATCAAGCTAGTTCTAGGTAATCTCAGTCTTTTCAATTTCTCATAGTCTCTTGGAAATGCACTCAGTTCAAGAATCTTCCTCTTCTCTTCATCCCTTCCTTCTTTTGAGGATCATTGTACGGTCTGTTTTTGACATGGAGGCTGTGGTCCAAAGCAACACTCTGCCTTCCTTGAGGTTCAGTCATTCTAACTCAGTCCTGGTCCTTGAACCTTTATCTCAGCTACTTCCGTAGTTGGTATCTGCAGTCCTATCATGTGGTCTTAAGCCTGTATGATTAAGCAGCATCTGGTCAGGGTCCAAAGCATGTTTCCTCTTGTCCACTGAAATCCTCTCAGCTTTTCTGCATTCCTCTTAAAGGCTCTTTGGACATCTTCCCACACCATGCTTGGTGCCTGCCCTCTGAGAGTCTGTCCTCAGAGCTAATCCTGCAGACATCTTACTCACTCACTGCTCCTATTGCACAGGGAGGCTATGATTAGCACAAACTTTTCTGAGGCAAATGGAGAGGGGTCAGCAAGAACCCTATAACTATAGCTAAGCTCTATTCATCAGCTCTATCTTAATGATCAAACCACTCCCCTTCCACTACTGTCTTTGTCTATCTCTTCATCTTCCTTCAATCTAGATATAGGTTTTTGGGTTTTTTTGCTTTGTTTCATTTTTATTGGCTGCCACCCCCCTCCCTCCCCCCGCCCCCACATATGGAAGTTCCCAGGCCAGGGACTGAATTTGAGCTGCAGCTGTGGCAACACTAGATCCTTTAACCCACTGCACCAGCAAGGGATTGAACCCACAACTCTGCAGTGACTTGAGCTGCTGCAGTTGGATTCTTAACACTTTGTGCCATAGTGGGAAATCCCAGATGGAGTTTTTGATCTTTCTCTGTACTGGAAAAATAATTATTTTACTTCATCTCATAACCTTTCTAACTCTATTATTTTTGGTGTAAACTCTCTTCCTCTACAACCATAAGGCTTTTTTTTTGTCTTTTGTCTTTTTTTTGCTGCTGTTGTTGTTGTTGTTGTTGTTGCTATTTCTTTGGGCCACTTCCTCGGCATATGGAGGTTCCCAGGCTAGGGGTCGAATCGGAGCTGTAGCCACCGGCCTACGCCAGAGCCACAGCAACGCGGGATCCGAGCCACGTCTGCAACCTACACCACAGCTCACGGCAACGCCGGATCGTTAACCCACTGAGCAAGGGCAGGGACCGAACCCGCAACCTCATGGTTCCTAGTCAGATTCGTTAACCACTGCGCCACGACGGGAACTCCCATAAGGCTTTTTATTTGTAATTTTCAATGAAGTTCTCTCTCAAAATCCTTTGTCTTTTCTTACTTTTTCAAGATTATTTGTTTCTATGATTGGAACTCAAAGGTGAGATTTTGATTTTATTTCTTCCTTAACTCTATAAATCCTCACTGAGAAGACGATAAATCGTGTGGTAACAGTAATAGATAAAACATGGAGGATCTCCAGGGGAAGAAAGATCAGTTAGTATCTCAAAATACAATCCTATTAACCCATCATTATTAGTGTGCTAGAGTGAAAGAAGTCTTTAGAAACTTCTCAATCCTCTCAGAAAAATAGCCAAGTATTAATTGTTCCCACATCTTCTTCCAGCATGGCATTTAAAACCAATTGAAATTTCAGTTACGAGCAGTATTGAACATAACAAAAAAAAAACCCTCCATTATTTTTCTCCCATTTTCTGCTGATTTGGGTGTTTGTATCCCCAATATTCCAAAAGTAATTTCAATGCATGAGCAAACTTGTATTTGCTGGGGGTCATCCATTGAGATAGGCTTTTTACCTAACATATTTCATATAATTTTGGGGAAGGAAATATTTTCATCTTTATATTTTAGGTAGGAAAACTGAGTCTCAAATTTGCACCAAGGTTAAAAAAATCAAGTAAATGGCAGAGCTAGGACTTAACACCCAGTTCTGTTTTATTCCAAGTCCTTGCACTTTTTATTACATCTAGCTCTTGTCTTGCTCCGTGTTAGTGGTGTTTTATGCCCCATGCCTTGCTGAACATCACTGTAGTATGTACACACCCAGAATCAGTGTCACAACTGCTAGGAAATTGCACAATACTTTTCAGACTTGTTCAGGCAAAATTTCCCATCCTAATTAGATTTGAAGTTACTCACTCATGCTGTAAAGCAGAGCTGAAACACTGTGGAGTTCTTCTTGTTTATTGTTCAGTTAAACTGGTAATTCCCAACTACATTTTTTTCCTGAAATGTCAACTGCTTATTGAGTTGATAGGGGTGAGGGGACAAAAAGTCAGACCAAATGAGTTTCTATATTTTAATGTCCATTTTATTTCATTTATTTGAGAAATATTCATGATTCAAAATATGTGAAATTTTCAATAATTTTCACTCATTTCTTTTGCTAAACTAAAAATGATACACATTAAGGGGGACTTCAACTTCTTTCACACATAGCTTTTCTGTTCTCTCTTCTACTTTTCTTCTTTTCCTTTTTCTTTCTCTCTATAACTAACTTTTTCCCCTTAAATTATGATCACCCTTTTACAGAAAATAAAGATACCAATCTGAAATTCATTCAGGTCTGAGGTTAAAATTGAAACAGAATTTTATATGTATACATAATTCATTATAATATACACATACAAATTCAAAGCCTGTTTCTAAGATCTTTGATAAATTTGATGTGCTTTAGAGCTTTAGAAAAGTGAGCACTTCTACTTTTCCAACAACAACAAAAAAGTACAACTGTAGAATTAAATCTTCATCTGCAGAAAAATCAAAAGACTAGAAAGGAGGTTTAACATTCTTTAAGGCAATGTTTCTCAAAGTATGGTCTCAACACCCTACATTAAATTCATCTGGGGAAGGTTACTTGACCCTATTCCAGACCATCTGAATCAGAATCTTTTGGGGAGAATCATGGAGTATACTTTAATATGCCCCTGCAATGATTCTTTCATATACTTACATTTGAGGACTTCTTCCTTATGGCAGAGATCTATACAACCCCCACCTTCAAGTGAGAATCACACTTATAAAACTCCAAGAAGCTTGAATCCGTTTATAC
The DNA here is from genome assembly GCF_016906955.1 of Phacochoerus africanus. Taxonomy (NCBI): domain Eukaryota; kingdom Metazoa; phylum Chordata; class Mammalia; order Artiodactyla; family Suidae; genus Phacochoerus; species Phacochoerus africanus. Next base: position 135,901,952 of record NC_062546.1, read on the forward strand.
TCAGTCTGTCTGCCCTTCCTTCCTCTCTGTCAACTTCCTTCCTCCCTTCCATCTTTCCATATAGATATATTTATGGGGAGTTCCTATTGTGGCTCAGTGGTAGCGAACACGACTAGGATCCATGAGGACGTGGGTTTGATCCCTGGCCTTGCTCAGTGGGTTAAAGGATCTGGCATTGCTGTGTCTGCGGTGTAGGCTGGCAGCTACAGCTCTGATTTGACATCTAGCCTAGGAACTTCCATATGCTGTGGGTGCAGCCCTAAAAAAACAAAACAAAATGAAACAAAGATAGATATATTGATGGATAGATATGTAGATGCTGGAGAAAGAGAGAAAGAGAGTATTATCTGCTAGCAGATAAAACAAATATGGTCCTTCCATCCTGAAACTTAATTTCTTTTGCCTTACTTTGAGTACAGAGGATCCTCCTCCATATTCTTACACCCAGAAACACCTGAAAGCCCAGCTAAGCCTTGGCTTCTTTATGGGTCTTGTCGTAGTGGCTCTTGCTTTCTCAAGATCTTTTTGTCCCTTGTTTCACAAATACCAACACTGTGCACAGAACTATAAAATGCATGGGACTCATTACGAAGAGACATATTGGCCCTGACATGATATCTTTTATTAGGGCATTTCATAATGATTTTAAATAATATTTTCTCTTTTAAAAATTTATTATTGAAGTGGATTTATGATGTTCTTTCAATTTCACACACACCCTTTTTCTCACACTATCCTCCATCATGCTCCATCACAAGTTACTGGATGTAGTTCCCTGTGCTATACAGCAGGATCTCATTGCTTATCCACTCCAAATACAATAGTTTGCATCTACTAACCGCAAACTCCAAGTCCATCCCCCTCCTCCCCTGTCCCCCTTGAGTACCACAAGTCTGTTCTCCATGTCCATCAGTTTGTTTCTTTTCTGTAGATAGGTTCTTTTGTGCCATATATTAGATTCCAAATATAAGTGATATCATATGGTATCTGTCTTTCTCTTTCTGATTTACTTCACTTAGTATGAGGATCTCTAATAGTTCCATCCATGTTGCTGCAAATGGCATTATTTTGTTCTTTTTTATGGCTGAGTAGTATTCCATTGTGTGTATTTACCACCTCTTCTTAATCCATCCATCTGTTGATGGATGCTTAAGTTGTTTCCATGTCTTGGCTATTGTGAATAGTGCTGCAACGAACATACAGGTGCATGTATCTTTTTCAGTGGAAGTTTTCTCCAGATACATGCCTAGGAGTGGCATTGCTGGGTCATATGGTAGTTCTATATATAGTTTTCTGAGGTACCTCCATACTATTTTCCATAGTGGTTGTACTAATTTACATTCCCACCAACAGTGTAGGAGGGTTCCATTTTCTCCACACCCTTTCCAGCATTTTTTATGTGTGCACTTATTAATGATAGCCATTCTGACTGGTATGAGGTGGTTACCTCATGGTAGTTTTGATTTGCATTTCTCTAATAATTAATAATGTTGAGCATTTTTTTCATATGCTTCTTTGGGGAAATGTCTATCATTAGTAATAATTATTTAATAATAACTATTAGTTAATAACTATTTATTAATTATTAATAGTTAAAAATAATTACTATTTTGATAGCTACATTTTTTTATCCTCCATACTTAGCTAGACATGGATTACAAGGCTGGTGGAGATGGAGATCACCTATGCAATGATCTTCAGTCTTCTCAGAGGTAACCCTTGTGTACACATGCCTCCATGCACATCATATTCACAAATAATTCTGGCTAAATATCAGTAGTCTTCCGCATAAACAAATTAGACACTATTTACCCCATGAAGCCTTCCCAAATCACCAAATCTGAAGGAGCTGTTCCTTTTATGTTCCGCTATACAGACTGTTTCTGACTTATGATGGTTTGACATAATTTTTTTGACTAGTGGATGGTGGGAAGTGATAAACATTCAATAGAAACCATACTTCAAATTGTGAATTTTGATCTATTTCCTGGCTAGCGATATGTGGTATGACCCTTTTTTTTGTGATGCTGGGTAGCAGCAGTGAGCTTCTAATGGAAAAGTGATATACTTACAAGCATTCTGTACCCATCCAAATTCTGTTTTTCACCTCCAGTAGAGTATTTAGTAAATTACATGAAATATTCAACACTTTATTATAAAATAAGCTTTGTGCTAGATGATTTTGTCCAACTATAGGACACTGTAAATGTTCTGAGTACATTCAAGGTAGGCCAAGCTAAGCTATGATGTTTGGGTGGTTAAGTGTTTTAAATGCATTTTCGACTAATGACATTTTCATGTTATGATGGGTTTATCAGGATGTTAACCATGTCATAAGTCAAGGAAGATCTGTACCGCCATTAAACACATTATGTTGGTATCTTTTGTAGTCTCTTTCTTACCTCACACTTCAAATACTTTGAGAATAGATATTATTTTTTATGATGTTATTAGAGCCGAAAACAATTCCTAGCACACAGTAGGTACTTATTAAAATGTCTCAAATACATAATTAAAAATAAAATTATTTGAAATAAAAGCAAGTTTCTATTGTTATAATTATGGCTATTATTGTAGTGTTAATAAATATCTGCTGAATAAATATTAAACCAGTAAAGGAATTGTCCAGAAATGTAACTAAATTCAGTTTACCATGAGGATCATCACATTCTGCTAAACATACTGATGCTCTTAAACAGGTATATTTACACATATCACACCTATATATTTTATTATAATACCTTATCATAAAACATTTTAACTTCCTCCTTTTTTAAATTGAGGAAAGAGAAAATAATTTTTTTTCCCGCTCTCTTTCTAGGGCCGAACCTGCAGCATATGAAAGTTTCCAGGATAGGGATCAAATTGGAGTTGCAGGCCTATGCCACAGCTACAACAATGCTGAATCCGAGCCATATCTGCGATATACGCCGCAGCTAAGGGCAACACTGAATCCTTAACCCACTGAGTGAGGCCAGGGATCAAACCCTCATCCTCACGGACATCATGTTGGGTTCTTAACCAGCTGAGCCACAACAGGAATTTCAGAAAATATCTTACATAAAAGTAGCTACCTACCAAACACCATTCAGTGACCACACTGCAATGCAGAATCTGATTTTTAATGACTGTGTGTGTGTATGTACATACATACCTATGTCTGTGTAGTTTTTCTAATATATTTGTGTGCCTGTTTATCTATAAATATACATACAAATATATGCACATACATGCATGTATATATACATTGCCATATAACTTTCCTGAATATATGTTTTGTGTATATAAATAGAGAAATTAGAGAAAAAGAGCTATATGGTTTTCAGGAGCTATAGGAAATTTAAACAAATTTACATATTTCTTTGTAATAGCAAATGATATTTGCTTTACAATTACTATAGAACTGGGCATAAGAATTAACATCGTAGGATAGATATTAACAGATTTAAATTGTCAATTTTTTCTCCCTTCTCTCTTTCTTTCCTTCTAGTTCCTTCTGCCAGTTTTCTTCTTTCTCTTCACTCTTGCTCTTTAAACAATTCTTCACCTCAAATATATATATATATATACACAAAGAGCATAGTGAGAGTGGACAAAGACTGAGTCATGTGTTTTTAGTGAGGTCCCATGTTAATAGCTCTAGTCACAGTATGCTTGCTAGAATTAAGAGCGGAACTTGTGTTGATACCATGGGCAAAGTTTTCTGATACTGGAGAGTGCATGTGGGGATTTCCATCCGAAAGTCATTCTCCCCATGGCAGATGCCTATATTTGAGCTGAGGAGAAGGTGGGAGAATTTAATACTCTACGATTGTATCTTAATTCTTTGTAACCTACACACAGAAATGAGTCAAGGTTTTTAACCAGGAAGAGTGGTGTCCACTGTGAATTCTACTCTGTCAATGAACGTGATCTCACCTAATGGAATAGCCCTCCTCTGACTCGGATGTGTTCACTGTACAGAGAGAAGCTGCTTGCTTCATTTTGCAGGTTATCACTCTAAATCTTTATATGCTTAGCATCTGTGTCCTCCTGAAATTGTTTTATTACCTTGTGAATGGGCACCATGCCATGCTAGCAGATGGGCATAAAAATGCCAGAAACCTGGGTTGTGTATCATTTTTGAGGATTAGTGTCTGCACTTCTATGACATTTTAAATGCAGCTCTGGAGCTTGAAACACACTTGGAGAGAACATTACCACACTCAGGGTCTGGTCAAATAATAGTACACTAACATGCTGGTGGTGAACAAGGACAGGTATAGAACCTGTACCTCTCTCTCTCTCTTGATCTTTCTATCATCATTAAAATGTCATACGTAATTACTGGGAAATTTTCTAAGAAAAGCCTAGGGCCATGTCCCAGGTAGCAAGGAACAGAAGAAATATTGTGGTCTTTGTTGACCACAAATAAATTACTCAACCTCTCTGAACCTAAGTTTTATCATTTATAGGGTGTGAATTGAGGCAACAAATTATATACTGTTAGGTATTTGTATACATACTTCACAGAGTTATTGTGAAAATCAAATATAACACTGCTTAAGAAAGTGCTCTGTGAACTGTACAGTATCATTCAAATGATAGTTGTGAGCTATCTTTTTTTTTTGCGCCTGTTAGCCCAACTAACTTACCTATTGCCATTCTGAGGAAAAGAATGTCAAAATTAAATTCAGGCAAGCTTGCCGTTATTGAGTTGTTGAGGAGAGATTAATAGTGAGCCCAATTCTGACGAAAGAAAAAAATGTTCCCGACTTGGAAAGGGTTTGATCATCATAAGCTCTTCACTAGGCAGACAAGTAGCAGGGCAATTTGAAGACCACATTTATGTTGTCTAAGGATAGGGGAGAGCTGAGAACTTTTCAGGTGATTTAAGGCATTACAGACTGTTGGCTGAGACCACCGGGACCCCAAAGTGAAAATCTGAGCATGAATTATTCAGAATAGCCCCCTCTGTGGGTCAGAGCCTACTGACTATAGATCTGCTCACAGTGGTTTTAGAATTTTGTGTCCAAAAGATTTCTGCTTGTTCCATTTGACTTATATTCCAATAAAGTTTTAAAAATTATTTTTATTAAAGTATAGTTGATTTACAGTGTTGTGTCAATTTCTGCTGTATAGCGTAGTGACACAGTCATACATACATATACATTCTTTTCCTCATACTATCCTTCATCATGTTCTATCCCAAGAGACTGGATATAGTTCCCTGTGCTGTACAGTAGTACCTCATTGCTGATCCATTCTAAATGTAATAGTGTGCATCTACTAACCCCAAACTCCCCATCCATCCCTCAAACACATGAAAAAAGCTTGAGTAATTTTACATTTTTTTGTGTTCAATATAATTTACTCAGTGTATGAGTGTGGGTGAGAAAAACATCATTGCACAATTTGGATCACAGATGTTAAATAATAGAAATCATAAAACGTCTGCCCCTACCAAACTCTACAATTTATGAAGTCGAGAGAATTTGGCACTGGGTTCCCAGCTCTTTTTCAGAAAATGTTTTAGTATTTACTGAAACTGGATTCTTCCCCCTTTATTCTGCCAATAAGCCAGTTTTTTCACTGTTGGGTGAGGGGGAGGAGATGAAATATATGACGAGGGCCTCCCCCCCAAATCTCTCTGATTGTGACGTATGAAAAAGTGATTTCTTCTTATTAAAGTGGCTCATCTCAATGTAAAACCCAAAACATGACTTATGCCACTGAGAAATTGCCATATACTGAAAAAAGAAACACTCATATCAGAATCTTATATTGCTAATTGTTTTTCTCATTTTTATTTTATATACCAATTTAATCCACGCTGGATTGTTTTAGCTTTATGAAGTGCTCATACCTGAGGCAGACAAAAGCTGGAAAAATTCTGTTTTTGTTTTGTTTTGTTTTGTTTTAAAGGGCCACACCTGTGGCATATGGAAGTTTCCAGACTAGGGGCTGAACTGGAGCAGCTGCTGGCCTATGCCAGGGACGCAGCAACACGCATCTGAGCCGCTTCTGTGATCTACACCACAGATCATGGCTAGGCCAGATCCTAACCCACTGAGTGAGGCCAGGGATTGAACCTGCATCCTCATGGGTACTAGTTCAGTTCTTAACCCGCTGCACTACAATGGGAACTTCGAAAATTCTGTATTTTAATATGAGTAACTATTCAGCCGATAAACTATCATTGGCTAATCTGAGATCAGGGGATCCAAGTGGTGATTACATTCAAATAAAATGATTTCTTAAATTCATTACCTTTCTTTAAACTTTTTTCAACAATATTTTAAAAAAATACATTCATTGGGGCATAGGTTGAATTTCATATTAAAACAATATAGCTCCCCTTTTAGGGAACTAATTAGATTGGAGAATAAAAATGATATTAATTACTGAATTCATGTTAAGTTCTTAAGTTTAGGAAATTTTAAATAAGCTTAAAGTAAAACAGTGCTGATTAATATTTTAGAAGTATTATTATGACAGGAATAAAAATAAGATTAAAACTAAACTAGTAGAGAATAGTTTCAATGAAACTGACATCACATATCAATTTACTGTCTGGTTTGACATACTATCTTTTTACCACCAAGAGTTCCCTCAGGAAAGCATAACAAAAGTAATAACCAAAATAATAAAAAAATTAAATATACCCAACTTACTCACACAATCTGAGCAATGAGCTCTTTATGTGTCAAGGCTGCTTATGAAATGCTTTAAAACTCAGCAAATCAGGGGATGGCAAACATTTGCTTCTTTCTGTAAGCCTCATGCCCTCCTATTTAGCTATTTTGACATAAGCTATATATTGATATAACTATTATTAATATCTTTCTAACTGCCCTAATAACAAATTCTTGTTATTTCAAAGTGTCTCCACTGGCAGGTCAGTGCTAGTGATAGGAACAGCATAAATGTATATAGACTTTTTTCATTGTACTAAAATTTCATTGTAAATATTGAGTAGCATATTTTCATACAGACGACAAGACTCAGGCTGTACTGTTCTAAGTAGTAAATGAACTCTGACACGTCTCCTTCAACCCCCACATAGCATTTGTTTTTATTATTTCCCCAACACAACTTTTTTTTTTCCCACTGTACAGCGTGGGGATCCAGTTACACAAACATGCATACATACTTTTTTTCTCCCATTATCATGCTTCATCATAAGTGACTAGACAGTTCTCAGTGCTACACAGTAGGATCTCATCGTTAGTCCATTCCAAAAGCAATAGTTTGCATCCCTTAACCCCAAGCTCCCAATCCATCCCACTCCCTCCCCCTCCCCCCGGCAACCACAAGTCTATTCTCCAAGATTTTCTTTTCTGTGGAAAGGTTCATTTGTGCCATATATTAGATTCAATATATAAGTGATATTATATGGTATTTGTCTTTCTCTTTCTGACTTACTTCACTTAGTATGAGAGTCTCTAGTTCCATGCATGTTGCTACAAATGGCACTATTTCATTCTTTTTTATGGCTGGGTAGTATTACATTGTGTATATATAACACATTTTCCTAATCCAATCATCTGTTGATGGACATTTGGTTTGTTTCCATGTCTTAGCTATTGTGAATAGCACTGCAATGAACATGCAGGTGCATGTGTCTCTCTCTCTCTCTTTTTTTTTTTTTTTTGGTCTTTTTGTCATTTCTTGGGCTGCTCCCACGGCATATGGAGGTTCCCAGGCTAGGGGTCGAATCGGAGCTGTAGCCACCAGCCTACGCCAGAGCCACAGCAACACAGGATCCGAGCTGCATCTGCCGGATCGTTAACCCACTGAGCAAGGGCAGGAACTCCACATGTGTCTTTTTTAAGGAAAGTTTTGTCTGGATATATGCCCAAGAGTGGGGTTGCTGGGTCATATGCGGATCTATGTAGTTTTCTAAGGTAACTTCATTCTGTTTTCCATAGTGGCTGTACCAGTGTACATTCCCACCAACAGTGCAGGAGGGTTCCCTTTTCTCCACACCCCCTCCAGAACTTGTTATTTGTGGACTTATTAATGATGGCCATTCTGACTGGTGTGAGCTGGTATCTCATGGTAGTTTTGATTTGCATTTTTCTAATAACCAGGGATGTTGAGCACATAGTAATTTTTTATAACTCCAAGATTAAACATCCTTTTTTTTAAGAAGTCTCTTTTATTAGTATACTACATGGTACTTCTTCACTACATACATGCAGGTTAGAATGAACATGTTAGCAACTGATGTTTGCAGAGCATTTTAGGGCTTATAATGCCTCTTCATCTACCCATTTTATCTAAAAAAGAACTTGAGACTCAATGGAGTTAAGTGATTTGTCTAAGCTCTCATAGCTTGGTGAGTGGCAGAGAGTGGACTCGACATCTACTGACCCTAAATCCCGGATTTTTCCCAATGCTAATGCATTTCCCCTGCAGTTTGCTCAAGGTTAAGGGGTTTGGGGTCAGGTTTGAATCCTGACACTTGGATTAATTTTGAGTAAAGCATTTAATATTTAGTGTCTGTAAACCGGAGAAATTCTTAGTAACAATCTTACGGAGTTGTGAAAATCAAACAAAATAACTTGCTATTTTGCTCCTAGCACAGTGCCCGGCACATTGCAATCAATCAATAAATATTGGTTATTTTTAACATGTACAATCATGTACTTACTTATATTTACTAGTCATCATTTGTGTATTTATGTGTTTTGTCTTCCCTCAAGTTTAAACTTGTCTCCCAAGTTTCTCAGGGGAATTTAAACTTCAATTCATTTATATTCTCTGTATATGCTAGAAAAATGCTCTTGGAATGAATGTGGAAGTGAATGCTGTTAGAAAAAGCTTTTGGAATGAACATTGAAAGGAATGAAAACAAAATGTTTCAATATGGCACTTAAACTATTGGAAGTAACTGAAACCCATTATAAGCATCTCTTCTAGAGAACATGAATAACTAAAAATCTGTATTTCTTTCACTTATAGACAAATTAGTAGTAGTGCTTTCTGAATTATGATTCCAATACTTTAGTTTATACACTGTTACAGAAATGCTCTTTCACATATAATCATTTTAATTTCAAGTATCTAAGTTTGTGGCAGTTCTCTCAGATAAATATTCTTATGTACAATTAGAACCACAATATTAATATCCAACTGAGTTTACCAAATAGCCAAATTTGGTTGTTTATAAATAATCTTTCACATTTGGTAACATATTTAGTCATTATCATATGATCAGCCACAATGTATAAAAATTTTGGAATTGCTTTCCTTTTTAAAAGACATTAAAGCAACAAAGACAAAAAATAACTTTATTTAAACATATGAAGTATTATGTCTAGAATTGGAAGGAAAAAAGTAACAACACAGTAGATTGCGTGTGTGTGTGCATGTAGCAAATAGGGCAAAGTGTAAAAAATGCTAAATTTACTTTGGTTAAATTTCAAATTAATAAAAGTATATCAGTTCTGAGACAGTTAACTGCATTTGTCTCTCTTTTTAATTATTTAACACAAGAATATAATCTTTCTCTCTTAGAAATTCATCAGGCTTACTGCTTCTTCTGTCTCTGAGGTCATGTTCTCTTGCTGTAGAAAGGGTTGTGATGGCATAAAGAACAATGACTTCAGCTGAGGTAGAAACAGCAGGAGCCAACCACTCATAAGCAACCAAGAGCCTGTTTTCAGGCAAATGGTCATGGCAACAACAACTCAAAGAGCATGATGATAAATAACTATCGAAGCTCTTCTCAGACTTTCCCACACAGCTTCAAAACTTGTGGTGGCAAGAAAATGAGATTAATAAAAAGATACTAATTCAAATCAAATGGCTAGGGGTTTATAACTTACAAGAATAATTCTCCAAGAGGCTACTCTCCTGGTGCCTCCAGAATCACCAGGAATCATTCAAAAATCTATTGCCTTTCTGAGTATCAAAATCATTATTAGAGAGCTGAAGAGACCATTGTAGCCAGGATTCATCAGCTTATGATGAAATCAGTCTTCAGAGTCCTGAGGTACAGACAACGGTGGTCCCAAGACTCTTGTCAACTGGAGAGTTGGTTCTGAAGCCCCAGTCAGACAGTGCAGGGCAGTTTCTTATTCACTCCCAAAGGTGAGAAGCCCTAGGACATCACAGGGTACCTCAAACCATACTGATTTATCTAAGGGAATGCTTGCTACATTTCCAGAGGATTCATCTTGGTTATCTTCTAACCAAAACAGCTCCTGGTTTATCACACCTTGGGAAAAGTTCTGAACATGCACAGTTTTCCATGCTCCTCAGATGAAGGTTTCTTATGCACACGGATACACATGGGGATACACAAACAGATAAACACTCATATACACATATATCTAAAATCGTGGTACTATTTTTAGTTCATTTATATACTGTATTGAATACATGTGAGGTACTAAGTACTAGCATGATTGTGAAAGAATATAAGACAAGGAATTCCTTTTTTTTTTTTTTTTTTTGTCTATTCTAGGGCCGCTCCCGCAGCATATAGAGGTTCCCAGGCTAGGGGTCTAATTGGAGCTGTAGCCGCTGGCCTACACCACAGCCACAGCAACACTGGATCTGAGCTGCATCTACAACCTACACCACAGCTCACGGCCACGCCGTATTCTTAACCCACTGACTGAGGCCCAGGGATCGAACCCGCAACCTCGTGGTTCCTAGTCGGATTCATTAACCACTGAGCCACGATGGGAATTCCAAGACAATGAATTCCTTGATTGCTCAGTGAGTTAAGGATCTGTTGTTGTCACTGCTGTGCCTCTGGTTAGTGCATGGTGCAGGTTCGATCCCTGGCCGAGGAATTTCCACATGCTGTGGGCACGGCCAAAAATAGAATACAAAACAAGTCTTGCTTTCAATAAGATTACATATAATCAAGAACAGAATTGGAGATTTTAAAAAGTAGGTCCATCTAGTCCTAATCTCTTAATTTATAGATGAAGAGCCTGGGGCTCAGAAAGGTTGAATACCCATGTCACACAAATTAATAGTAGATGCAGGCTTTAGTCTCCCATAGTTGTAACAATAATAATTGCAATGGCTTGGATTGTGATCACCACAGCAATTGCTCTAATCCTTCGTATACACCAGCCTAGTGCTAAGTGATCTGCATGCACTGCCTCATTTAATAGCCTAACAAGGTCTGCACTACCATATGCCCATTTTACAGGTCACCCTGGTGGTATGGCGGAGAAAGAGTTTGAGTTATGTGCTGTCTGATTTGATATCCCCTGCCCCCATGTGCTTTTCATGTGCAGGGCCCTTTTCCTTACATGATTGTGATGAAAAAGAAAAAGAAAAACAAAACTGTGAGTCAATATATACTAAAATACTAAATATAATCAAGTGCCAAACAAAGGTAGAGCTAATGGATGCTTAGGGTGGTAAGAAAGGGTGATCAAGTCCTGCTTGCCTCTCCATGGAGAGTGTATGGGGAAAGCTGCAGAGGGGGTGCTGAGCACAGTGTAAGGGGAGGGAGTATGAGGAGCCTAGCTTTACTAAAAGGAGTGTGCAGTGGGGGGGCTAGACTGAAGGTGTTAATGACGACCTTTGGCACCCTCAAAAGGAGTAACCGCTTTTTTTAGTTATTGTTACTACTTCAGCTTGGTTGACTTCAAAAATTTAAGGCATGTCTTTTTCACCTGGTGATCCAACTGCTTTTAATTTACATGTTAACTTGCTGATTTTGAGGAGCAAGGCACAATGAAGGGTTATTTCAAAACTAATGCATTGTACTGCAAGGTATTATGTGACTATGCATAATGACATTTTTGGTTTTTCATCCTAAAATATCAAGGAAATAAAGTGTCCAGCAAATGATCTTTCTCCTAGGCTTTACCTTCACAGGTAAAGCTTTGGATAGGTCTGCATTTGCTTTTGAGAACTAGATGATTATGAATTGATCACTGGAAGGAGATTTTTAAAAGTGCAGTATTTTGACAATTTTGGAGGAGGGGAAGAAGAAAAAGGGAGTAACTGCATAGGATAATTAAGTTCCATCTTTGTATTCATCTTAGAAGTTCAGGCCTGTTTAATTTACCTACTCTAAACTACTGCAGAGGAAACATTAACAGTAGTGAAGGTATAAATATTACATAGTACTGCAATGCTTTCATTAAAACCAAACAAAAACAAAAGCCTTGTAGTTTTAAAAAATACTGGCACATCTGCTGTACTGGTTAAGAAACCCAAATGTGTAGCTGTGTAGCACCAACTTAAACTAATACCATAAGCAGAGAAAGCTCCCTTGTCTTTTCTTAAGCCGACTGACTAATTGAGCACTAGTATGGTCAATAAAATCATAGCACTGGGGAAACAGTTTGTATTTGTGCTATGCTTCTCTCAGCTGTCGGACATGAAGAGCTTTAATGACTCTCTGTCACACTAATGGGCATTTTTGTGTGTTTCAGCAAGTCAACCACTTCTGGTTTATCCTGTTGGTCCCATTACCATTCATCTGCAGACAAGGATGCTCAAGGTAGACAGACTTAGCTCCTGAAGGCCTCTGAGACTCAAAAGAGGAGGTTTGAGGTTGTTTTTCATAGAAAAGCTAACCTTGCAATGGACTACTTGACCATCCGACTATATGTAATATGGCTCTGATTTCAGTATTAAATTGCATATTTACTGGTGCATACATGACAGGAAGTTCATTCAATTAATTTCTAGGCTTTCCCTTTTGTCTTGGAAGGCATTTTCTTTCTTCAAAGAAGTGGCCCTGATTAAGTGGGGGAAGGTATATTTTAGGCTCTTCACTGTCATGATGTTCAACTGATGAAAATATCATCTTTGATATGCTCCACTGAAAATGTCTTGTATGTGGAGTAGAGATGCATATCCCTGGAGAAGGCTGCCCTGCATTACAAAGCAGGTAAATAGACAGGGATGGAGGCACTTCAATGAAAGTCTCCTGCAGTCCCACATTAATATGCTTGGACTTAAGCTTGATGTTTCCCAAACAGGCTAGATGGTGCCCCTTGCTTAGATTCTGCTCCTGACAGGCCATAGGCTGGAGGGTGATTCTTGCTGGACTCTGCAGTTTTCCGGCATTCCTTGTTTGACAGAATCCAATTCCCTTGACCTTCAGGACATGGAGCACAACTCATCACTTCCACCTGGCCTATCCAAGTACGTAAAGCTATGCTTCTAGAATACTGCTGCCATGGTTAGTTTAATTTTAATTTATTGCAGAGATGGTTTTATGCATATGACTTTATAACTGTGCACATACCCTGAGACCTCTGAAGGTCAAACAAATAATAAATGCTCATTAAGAGCTTGGTACTTTTGCTGAAACTGGCCAACATAGGTGTCATTGGTGATACTTTCATGTGGACAAAAAGCATCTATGTCAAGTAGGACCTAGTATTAAACTATTACAGTATTTGGCTTTGCTGCTCCAGGAAATTATATGCCAGCAATGCCTATTCAGTCATTGAAATAGTGGGACAGTTTAAAACTGGGAGTTACTTGCTGTTTAATCTATTTTTCTCTTAAAGCACTGGACTATTTTGGCTTATTCTTTTTTGGTGTGTGTGTGTGTGTGTGTGTGTGTGTGTGTGTGTGTGTGTGTACATGCATGCATTTACCCTGGAGAGTGGGAGTAGAAGTGGAAAGGGGGGAGAGAAAGAATAAGTTCTCACACTGTTTAAATAAGTCTTATGTAGCTGTTAGAGGTTATAGAAGGAAACCCTGATTTTTTTCCTGTGCTTGAGGTACAGAATAGGGTACCAAGGTGACTCCCTGCTGCAGGTACATAATTCCTGCCATGAAAATCCTGGCATCCTGATATTGTGTGTTCAGAGCCCTTCAAAGTGGAAGTGCTACCCTCATCTCTGATGTGGTGTCTCTTTATCCACATCCCTGGGCTGCTGTGGAGGGCCTGGATGTGGAGCAAGGAGAATATGCTCAGTATGCCACAGGCCTCCCACCTGAAAAATGCTGAATCACTCACTGCCCTCTGGAATGTGAATGAAAGTTAATTCTCTTAAAAAATAAAACATAGAAAATCTGACAATTCTGGTTGCTAACACTCATATAATCTCAGCAAACAACATAACCTATTAAGGTAGTAGGGAATTCTACTTTATAAACTTTGGCGTTATGCTATGTTCCAAGCATGCTCTTCTTCATGTTAACTTATTAAGATATATCTATGACTTAATTATGGACATACCTGCTATTCTTTGTCTTAAACATATTTATAGCTAAGAAAGGAAACCTAAAATTGGAGTTAATTATGCTTGTTTTATTGGCTTAAAAGCAACCATAACCATAGAGCCATTTTGAAAATTCAGTTTTCCTTTTAAAAAAAAAAAGACACAGATCCTAGCTTTTGATTTTAGTAATGTAGAATTATTCTTATCTTAGAAAGGTAATCACCATGGATTATTACAGTATTCCTTTGATGTGTCTAATTCTTACTGTTCTGTTTTAAGAACTTTATTCATGTTGGTAACGACATTGAAGTGGAGATACTCTGTTAACTGAAATCTCTCTGCAGTTCTTAAGTCAAACCTTTGGTCCTCATTCTACTCCAGAGCCACTTCAGCATTGGTCCGGAATGCTAGAGAAGATAAAGTATGGAAAAGGTGTGGAAGAATAAGAGGATACATTTCTAAATTTATTCCTCTTCCTAGCCCCTTCTCTGCAGGTTCTCCCAGGGAATCTACCCCAATATTTGATTATGTCCCTCCCCAAAACTGATCAGATTAGTTTTAATCCATCCAAAGTTCTTGTCTTGTTTTAGGTGTCTTAGAGTTTCCTTAACGTGGACAAATTTAATTCATCTTTTTATGGCCCAAAAGATCACCATCATCCTGATTTTCATTGTTGACTTTCCCTATAAGTGCTACAGGCTAAACATAAAAATAAAAGAATTATTTTAGTTCTGTCAATCCCACATGGCCCTACTGCATTTAAATCCTTAGTAACCAGTATATAATTGCTAACAAGGTGATTTTTTTCAGCCATATCTTAAGACATTGTTTTATTTATTTATTTATTTAGTCTTTTTGCCTTCTCTAGGGCCGCTTCCCGCGGCATATGGAGGTTCCCAGGCTAGGGGTCTATTCGGAGCTGTAGCCGCTGGCCTACACCAGAGCCACAGAGCCACGGCAACGTGGGATCCTAGCTGTGTCTGCGATCTACACCTCAGCTCACAGCAACGCCGGATCCTTAACCCACTGAGCAATGCCAGGGATTGAACCCACAACCTCATAGTTCCTAGTTGGATTTGATAACCACTGCACCATGATGGGAACTCCTTTTTTTTTTTTTTTTTTTAAAGACATTGTTTTAGACTCACAGGCTTCTCAAGGTCCAGGCAATCATACCCAGAATGAGTGAAGGCAAAGTCAATAATAAACGCAAGCACCATTCAATAAGAATATTTGAGTGCCAGGTACTCTGCCAAGTCTTTGACATGCATTATCTTTTTCACTCTCCATGATCACTGCATGAGGGATGTATTCATATTTACCCAGTTGACAGATGAGAAGCCTGAGGCTAAGAGAGTAACAGAGCCAAGGCAGGTAGACAGGCTGAGATTTCACTGAGGTCTACCTGACTCCAAAGTCTGTGCTCTGAACTACAGAGCTTCAATATCTGTGAATCAAAACATTAACTGATAAGCAGTGAAAAGGGATGCTTTGCATTAAAAGTCAAAAGCACTTTTTTTCTTCCTAAAGAAAATCAGTCATTAAAAAAACTGCAGTGTAAAAGGGTAGGGGACTGCATATTTCTGTCAGACAATTCTTCTCCTGTGAATTTAGATCCAATCCACTATCAATATTTTCTGGCAATATTTCTTTCCTTTTACCGCTACATCATTCATAAGATTCAGTGTTTCCAGAACTATAACATGCCAATCCTTACCATGCTTTCTCAGCACTATTTGTATTTTAAATTACTGGAACCGTTGCAGCCAATCATGTTAGAAGACAGAGGACACTGTTGTTAATTCCAGGCAGTATGTGAAGAGGGTAAAAACCCTGAGCGCTCTACACAGCCATTTCCCAGATGTTTGTCAGACTTGTCTATTTTCTCTAACTCACATGCAAACAGAGAAACCCAGATAAATCTGTATTTTTCCTTTTGTATTGACCTAGTTCTAGGAAAAAAAAAAGTTTTCCTGAGCTATAACGACAAAAATACTGTTGAGTGCTTATAATTCAAGCTATAATATATTTATTTAGCTCTTCTGAAATGTGTCCCTTTTGTGTGGAACTTTTAACTTGATTGCTTTTTTTAAAAGCAACACTGCTCAGTATTGCTCCTTAAGACCCACAGACTTTAAAAATATCCTAAAATGAAGCAAGATAAAAATTTCGAGGGAAAGATTTGGCACTGGAAAACGAAATAGGAATAGTAGTAATTCTCCTTCAGGAGAGCTCTGATTTATTTAGATCCTTAATTCAGCTTCCTATAGATGGATATCCCTTTAAAAGGTACCAATTCCTTTCTAAGTATCAGTATCTTTAACATAATTGTGATATTCCTCCCACACTATATCACAAGCTTCTGAAGGTGAAAAGGTAAGATAATCAGCAATTCATTTAAGTTAAAAAAATTCTAATTTTACTAGTGAAAAATGTAAAGAAAAATTCTATGTAAATAAACAAAAGAAATTTCTACACACAAATGAGGCACAGCCCCTAAAATCAAACTTTGGGACAGACTGGGTTTTAAATGGGGAACCTACCAGACAACTTAAGGAAAAAAAACTAGTTTGAGATGAAAGGATTGCCAAGGAACACATTGAATACTTGTGCAATCATTCAGTGCTTTTGACAATAAGGAAGATACATATATACGGTAGACTGTTTTATTACTATTATTTTGACACCAGAAGAATAGTCAAATATTTCCCTGAATATTTTATAGGGTACTTCACGGTGCCTGTACTATTGCAAGTTCTCAATAAATCTCTGCTAATTTGACAAATCCTCCCTTGTTTTTAATGATTATCTCTTTTGAGAAAAGCAATGCAATGTATATTTCTAGAGCTTACAGTTAGTGAGTTACCAGCACAGAGCCACAGCGGTGAAAAATATGGGTCTTAGAGTCAGAAGGACTTGGGCTTGTGTGAAGCTCTTATTAGAACTGTGTGATGGGGGCAAAGCACACAATATCCTTCATTCTCAGTTTATTCATCTGTAAAGTGGGGGAAATGATACCTATATCACAGTGTTTTTTTGTATAAATTAAACTGGATAAAGCTTTTAAAGTGTTCAGTGCAGGGCAGGTACATAACAACCGCCCACCAGAGCACAGGTATTATTCATGGTGGTGGTGCTGATAGTTTCTTATGATAATTCCTCCCTCTCTCTCCTTCCCTCTTCTCTTCTTCCTTTTTTTTTTTTTCTCTCTCTCTCTTCTACTTACAGATAGAAAGGGGTGTCCCAGGGAAATACTGTTATGAAATGCCTGTATTACTACAATGTTCTCGTATGGCCATGGCCTGATAAGGCTGAGTGCTGACACTACATATGCTGAAGAACAATTTTAAAGGTAAGGTCTTGAAGATTTTGGATTTTTCTGTTACCCTCCCCAGCCCTACCTCTTAGTAACCATCTTTATTTCTCTTAATCCATTTGTGGAACAACAGGTTGTTCATTTTTTACTTTAACAAATCTCTGTCTTTAGAGATTCTGCTGCTGTTGTGACAACAGTTGGAGTGGGTTACTGCCTTGCAAAGAACTATCATCTGAATCTTCTCACTCCACGGTCACAATCAATGAGAGCCAGTCCCACTTCCTTGTCCTTTTTTTCTCCTCAAACTTAAGGAGTTAAAATAAAAAGATACTGTTTTAGTTTTCTTAGACTATGGTACTGCACTATCACAAGTTGCTTAAAACAACAGAAATGTATTGCCTCATAGTTCTGGAAGCTACAAGTCCAAAATCAAGGTACTGAAACCTATAGGAGAAAATTCTTCTTTATACCTCTTTTAGCTTCTGGTGTTTGCTGGTATTTCCTCATGTTCTGTAGCTTGTAGATACATCACTCCAGCTCTGCCTCTGTCATTATAAGGCCATCTTCTTCCTGCGTGTCTCTTCTCTTTATAAGGACAACGGTCATACTGGACTAAAAACCCAGCATACTCTAGTATGACCTCAGCTTAACTTAACAAATTATATTTGCAACAACTCTATTTCCAAATAAGATTACATTCTGAGGTAGTAGAGTTAGGACTGTACAACGTATCTTTTAGGGGGATACAATTTATCCTATAACATACATTACAATGTTTATGCTAAGTAAAATAAAATTTCAAGTAATTCTAGTGAAAGCCTGAATAAATCTGATGGTGGTGTCGCGTACAGGGAAGAAAGACAGAAGTAAAGGATCAAGTTGGCCAACAGATATTTACTGAGCTCTTAATGGGTGTTCTCATGTAGAGTATTCTTTAAGCATTAGGTAATCTGTTCATCTTCAAGGACTTCACAGTTGAATTGAAGGATTTTGGATATTACACATGTTTAGAAGCAAATAGAAAACCATTTTCTCACCTTAAAACACAGCCAACAACCAAGGAGTGAACAAAAATACCCCTGGCCAGCCCAAAGTGAGGTTTCCAAGTCTGTACTATATGTAGGTGATTTTCTTATAGAAAAAGAGTTCAATAGCCCATTGAACTACTTTTACGGTCTTCGACTCCTATGCAACATATAATTGCAGCAATCATATCCATTTGATTTTCCAGTCTACCACAGATTAGTTAAGCATGCTGAAAGCAGTGAGAATAACTGAAAACCCAACTACAAAAGAGAGATGAAAGAAAATGAGAATAGGAGAACTAAAAATTGGTTACTTTCTGAAATCATGTAGTATAGAGACAATCCCATATGCTTTGTCAGGTTCTGTGAACCTTACTCCTTAAAATGCAATGTAATAATAATTGATGTCTAATGTAATGATCCCAAGATATGGAGAAATATTTAGATTCTGATCAATATGTTATATTTATTAAAACAGACACATTTATAAAATATATTGGAGTTTGTTCCAAAATCATTAAAAATATTAAATGATAAAACCAAATTATTTACAAAACTTAATCTATAGTCATACAACCCATGAGCATTTGGGGCAGGTTGTACTTAAGAAGTGTAAATCAGTGGCAGATACAGGACTAGAGTTTCAATGAAAATAAGGGCAATAAAAATGCTGGTTTTGAATGGTCATAGATAATGTCCAGAAGGACTTGGATCCTCATTAGTACTTAGAAATATAACTGGGTTTGCTGTGCTCCAGAGTTGTTTGAGTCTAGTGAAATACGCTCTACCATGTTTCCCATCAAGAAGAAACTGTGCGAAGCCCACAGTCATTGCAGATCCTATACACTTCAGAGCCTAGCATGACTTAGGAACTGACTTGGCAGTTCAGCTTTCCTCTTGGTTAGATTTAGACTTTCTGGAGAGGCACTGTGAAAACTCAAATGCCTTCAGGGATCTAGCAGCAAAAAAATGAATTAAGTGTGCCAGGTATAAGATATTATTTGGAAACAGATTTGGACAGAATGTGTTCCTCTAAAAATACTATCATTTGTATTTCTTTAATCTGTGCTTTTAAAATAATCCAGCTTGGAACTGAATTCATATTTGGAGTCTCTAGTTCACAGCCTAGCATCTAGCATCAGCCCATCAAGTTCCAGGCCCAACGTGACTTTGGTTTCTTATGGCTCAAGCCTGCTATCATTCTCTTTGATCTATTTTCACCCAAGGCCCTGGAATTCTGGAAGTAAAAGACTATCCACTGGTCTAATGTTTACTAAAGAATGTTTTAAAGGACATTGGTCCTATGAGATATTCATAAAAATTATGATTTGGTTATCAAATAATTTTGGGAAATAATATATACTATATGTGCCTTCTCAAAGGATCATAATACATATTCACATATTAAAAGCTCTGAGAGAATGGTTTAATTAAATATTTTAACTCAAAGCTAACCACACTTAGTTTAATTATTGAACTTCATCCTCCTTTATAATTACATCACAAAATACTAATGTTCCAAGGAGCATGATCTGCAAAACAATAAGAGGCATTACCTCTCATGGAACTCTATATTAAACTGGGTGAGAAAAGCAGAAGTAATTCCTGAACATGTGAAGAGTTTATATAAGTTTTTATGTGATAAAAGGTAAACTTGTTTAGAGTTTCCTTACAGGGAGGGAACATACATCAATGATGTCCCACTCTGCCCCTTCAATAAGTGCTAGGGAAAAAGCTTTAGCCCTTTTCTCCACCCAGTTATTTGCTTCACCCCAGAGGCAAGTGTAACTTCCCTGGTTTGGCCATGTCCTCATTATTAGTGTGTAAGCTTGCTCCTATGCCCAAATCTGGGAAAAGGGCTATTATTTTCTTTCTCTCCCTTACTACTAGCCTGTAAGACACAAGGTATCTCTCTTTCCTCCTCCTCTTTTGGATTTTTAGAAGGGCAGGACTTTTGCCCATAGTTGGAGGGAAGTTCTGCCTTCTTCTCAAGTCCAGTTTAACTAGGCAGCTCCCTACATTAGATAACACAGCTGACCTGCTTCTTGCCATCTGTGGCTGAATTCTTTGTGTATGTATTCAACTGGCCATTACTTGAAGGTGAAAAGGGACCAGTGGCAGGATTCAGACAGCAAACCCACTCACAGCCTTCAACATTATGCAGAGAATAAAAAATCAACTCTACTAACCTGATGCCCAGGTCATTAACACGAGCAGAACCTCTTTGTGCTCTTAGCACCGTTGTGGACTGAGAGAGAGAAAATGGCATTTATCAGAGAGACCACTTATTTTTCTAGGTTCTTTTTTTCTTTTCTTTATTTTTAATTTTTTTTTTACCATAACCTTCAGAAATCAGTTAGAAAAGACCCTTTGCATCTCAGGCTATAATTTTTTTTGAGGAAATGATGTAATAGGTTGCTCTATTTCTAATCTTGAGAATATTTGGTTTTGGGCGTATTTCAAATGTTGATGTTAGACTGATATGAAAATGCCTGTTAGTGCTCAAAATCCAGGACAAAGGTTATTTCCACCAAGCTCAATAGAAAGTAATAAATAATTCTGAAATATTGTCTTAAAATAAGAATATAAAATATTATAACTTGTCAAGCCTTCAAGTCTATGTTGGCTTATTATTGCCAACCCAGCAGGTATAACAAAGGTTCCTGCCTCTGGCCTGACATTTCAGCTGTCTGGAGAGGTCCACCTCTATTCACCAAGCCTTGTTTATCAAAGTTTTAGTCATTCTTTCAAAAACCCTTATTCCATGCCAGGTACATCTTAATTGTACTAATTTTCTCTGTTACATAAACATGTCCAAAAAGATTCTCCATCTTGTCCACTGTATTTGCAATATCTCAAACTGTGATAAATAATGCATTCCTGATGATACATTGAGGCTATTTGTATGAAAGCACTGCTAAAGCTAATATAGCTACAAGACAAAACATTATTAATCTGAATTCATAGGACCTCATGCAAGGATTTGTATCGGTAAAAATAATAGTGTCTTGAGGGGTGGTCTAGAACGCAAAGAAAATATAGGCTTATTTGCATTTGCCTCATTGCTTCACAGATAACCTCATAGAAGTGAAATGCAAAACTCTCTTGTAAACTTGATAGTAACCCTAATACCATCACTGTGTTCTTACCCTTGGTAGGAAAATTCGGTGTATGAGCTGTATCATCCTATAGATGCATGCTCTATTCATAACTAGACCCATTAGCTCAGCTACAGAGTTTAATAACAACTCGTATCAAACACTGCTGCTGCAATAAATGACATTATATAAATATAAGTTTTATCTTTTCCTTTGAGTTTTTTTTCTCTTCTTTTTTTTCTTTTTGTCTTTTCTAGGGCTGCACTTGCAGCATATGGAGGTTCCCAGGCTAGGGGTTTTACCGGAGCTGTAGCTGCCAGCCTACACCAGAGCCACAGCAACATGGGATCCGAACCATGGTTGCAACCTACACCACAGCTCATGGCAACACCAGATCCTTAACCCACTGAACAAGACCAGGGATCGAACCTGCAACCTCATGGTTCCTAGTTGGATTCATTAACCACTGAGCCACAATGGGAACTCCTCCTTTGAGTTTTCATTGTTAAACCAATTGATATAAAATCAGGATAACTGATTTTTAATTTTTTTTAAAATTTGACTTAGAATGTTCTGTCAATTTCTGTTGTACAGCAAAGTGACCTGTTATACATATATATACACTCTTTTTCTCACACCATCCTCCATCATGTTCCATCACAAGTGATTGGCTATAGTTCCCTGTGCTACACAACAGGATCTCATTGCTTATACACTCCAAATGCAATAGTTTGCATTTACTAACCCCCAAATATCCCAATCCATCTCAATCCTTCCCCCTCCCCCTTGGCAACCATGAGTCTGTTCTCCATGTCCATGAGTATGTTTCTTCTCTGTAGATATGTTCTTTTGTGCCTTATATTAGATTCCAGATATAAACGATATCATATGGTATTTGTCTTTCTCTTTCTGACTTACTTTACTTAGTATGAGAATCTCTAGTTCCATCCATGTTGCTGCAAATGGCATTATTTTGTTCTTTTTTATGGCTGAGTAGTATTCCATTGTGTATATGTACCATATCTTAATCCATTCATCTGTTGATGAACATTTAAGTTGTTTCCATGTTTTGGCTATCATGAATAGTGCAGCAATGAATACAGGGGTGCATGTATCTTTTTAAATGAAAATTTTGTCCAGATATATGCCCAGGAATGGGATTGCTGGGTCATATGGTAGTTCTATATTTAGTTTTCTGATGCACCTCCATACTGTTTTCCATAGTGGTTATAACAATTTACATTCCCACCAACAGGACAGGAAGGGTCTTTTTTTACACACCCCCTCCAGCATTCGTTCTTGGTAGACTTATTAATGATAGCCATTCTGACTGGGGTGAGGTGGTACCTCATAGTAGTTTTGATTTGAATTTCTCTAATAATTAGTGTTATTGAACATTTTTTCATGTGCCTGTTGGCCATCCATATGTCTTTGGAGAAATGTCTATTTAAGATCTTCTGCCCATTTTTTGATTGGGTTGTTTGTTTATTTTTTCTTTTTTTGCTGTTGAGTTGTTCACGTGTTTTGCAGATTAAGCCTTGTGGTCTGCATCTTTTGCAGCTGTTTTCTCCCATTCCATAGGTTGTCTTTTTGCTTTTTTTTTTATGCTTTCCTTTGTTGTGCAAAAGCTTGTAAGTTTGATTAGTTTCCACTGGTTTAATTTTGTTTTTATTTCTGTTACCTTGGGAGACTGACCTAAGAAAACATTTGTACAGTTGATATCAGAGAATGTTTTGCCTATGTTCTCTTCTGGGAGTTTGATGATGTCTTGTCTTATGTTTAGTCTTTAAGCCATTTTGGGTTTATTTTTGTGCATGGCATGAGGGTGTGTTCTAGTTTCATTGATTTACATGCAGCTGTCCAGTTTTCCCGGCACAGCTTGCTGAAGAGACTGTCTTTTTCCCATTTTGTATTCTTGCCTCCTTTGTCAAAGATTTATTGACTGTAGGTGTCTGGGTTTATTTCTGGTTTGCTCCATTGGTCTGTATGTCGGTTTTGGTACCAATACCACCGTCTTGATGACTGTAGCTTTGTCTCCTAGACTCTCCTGACATCTAGGAGAGTTATTCCTCTTGCTTGTTTTCTTTATTCCTTGGGATTTCTTCATCAATTTTGGGTCTTTTAGTGTCCCATATAAATTTTTGGATTGTTTGTTCTAGTTCTGTGAAAAATGTTATGGGTAATTTGATAGGAATTGCATTAAATCTGTAGATTGTTTTGGGTAATATGGCCGTTTTAACAACATTAATTCTTCCAATCCAGGAGCATGCAATTATTTTCCCATTTCTTTGAATCATCTCTAATTTCCTTGATTATTGTTTCATAGTTCTCACCCTATATGTCCTTCACCTCCTTGGTCAGGTTTATTCCTAGAGATTTAATTTTTTGGGGTGTGATTCTAAAAGTATTGAATTTTTATGTTCCTTTTCTAGTATTTCATTGTTAATATAGACAAATGCAATTGATTTCTGAGTTAATCTTGAATCTTGCTACTTGCTGAATTCATTGATCAATTTGAGTAGTTTTTGTGTGGAGTCCTTAGAGTTTTCTATATATAGTATCATGTCATCTGCACAGAATGACAATTTTACCTCTTCTCATCCATTTTGGATACCATTTATTTCTTTTGTCTGATTGCTATGGCTGGGACTTCCAATGCTATGTTGAATAAAGTGGTGAGAGTGGGCATCCTTGTCTTATTCCAGATTTTAGTAGGAAGGCTTTCAGCTTTTCTCCATCCAGTACTGTATTGGCTGTGAGTTTGTCATAACCAACTTTTATTGTATTATGTTCCCTCTATACTCACTTTGGTAAGATTATTTTTATGAATGGATGTTGGATTTTGCAAAATGCTTTTTCTGCATCTTTTGAGATGGTCATGTGGTTTCTGACTTTTGTTAATGAGGTGTATGACATTGATTGATTTACATATGTTGAACCATCCTTGTGAACTTGGGATGAATCCAACTTTGTCATGGTGTATGATATTTTTTATGTGTTGTGGATTCAGTTGGCTGAAATTGTGAGAATTGTGGCATCTGTATTCATCAAAGATATTGGCCTAATTTTCTTCATTGGCAGTATCTTTGGTTTTGGTATTAGGGTGATGGTGGCTTTATAGAATGTCTTTGGGAGAGTTCCTTCTTCACCTTTTGGAAAAGTTTAAGGAGGATGGGTGTAAGTTCCTCTTTGTATGTTTGGTAGAATTTGCCTGTGAAACCATCTGGTCATGGACTTTTGTTTGTAAGGAGTGTTTTTATTATTCAATTTTATTTCTAGTGATTGGACACTTCAGTTGATCTATTTGTTCTTAATTCAGTTTTGGCAGGCTGTATGTTCTCTAGAAAGTTGTCCATTTCTTCTAAGTTGTCAGATTTTTCATAATATCCTTTTTTTTTTTTTTGCATTTCTTCAGTATCCATTTTGATGTCTCCTTTTTTCATTTATTATGTCTATTTGGGTTCTTTCTCTGTCTTGGTCAGTCTGGCTAGAGGGTTGTCAATATTGTTTACCCTTTAAAGAACCAGCTCCTGGTTTTATTGATTTTTTCCTATTGTTTTTTTGAATCTCTATTTTATTAGTTTCCTCTCTGATTTATAATTTCCTTCCTTCTGCTGACTTTAGGTTTTGCTTGTTCTTCTTTTCCTAATTATTTTAGGTTGTAGGTTAAGTTGATTTGAGACTTTTCTTCTTTTTTGAGGAAGGCCTGTATTGCTATGAACTTCCCTCTAAGAACTGCTTTTGTGGCATCCCATAGATTTTGAATGGTTTTGTTTTCATTATCATTTGTCTCTAGGTTTTTTAATATCGCTTTGATTTCTCATTGACCTATTGGTTTTTTAGTAGCATGTTGTTTATTCTCCATGTAGTTAGTTTTTCCTCATTTTTTTCGTGTGGTTGATTTCTACTTTCATGCCATTGTGGTCAAAGAAGATGCTTGAAATAATTTCTATACTCTTAAATTTGTTGAGGTTAGTTTTGTGCCACAGTATGTGCTTAAGCCTTGAGAATGTTCTA
Source organism: Phacochoerus africanus (assembly GCF_016906955.1). Classification (NCBI taxonomy): domain Eukaryota; kingdom Metazoa; phylum Chordata; class Mammalia; order Artiodactyla; family Suidae; genus Phacochoerus; species Phacochoerus africanus. The sequence goes on from NC_062546.1 coordinate 135,927,552, forward strand.
TGTGCACTTGAGAAGAATGTATACTCTGATTTTTTTAGATGTAATGTCCTGAAAATGTCAATTACATCTAACTTTTCTATTGTGTCATTTAGGATCTCTCTGTTGCCTTATTAGGAACTGTCCATTGATGTGAGTGGAGTGTTAAAGTCTCCTACTATTATTGTATTCCCGCCAATTTCTCCTTTTATGTCTGTTAGTGTTTGTTGTATGTATTTGGGTGCTCCCTAATATATATTAGCAGCATATGTATTGACAATTGTAACATCCTCTTCTTAAATGGATCCTTTTATCATTAAATAGTATCATTCTTTAACTTTCTTTATGGCCTTCATTTTAAAGTCTATTTTGTCTGGTAGAAGTGCTGCAACTCCTGCTTTCCCATCTTTTCTATTCACATGAAATATCTTTTTCCATCCCCTCACTTTCAATGTATATGTGCCCTTTGCCCTAAGGTGAGTCTCTTGTAGGCAGCATATTGTAGCTCTTGTTTTCTTATCCAGTCTGTCACTCTAAGTCTTTTGATTGGAGCATTCAGTCCATTGATATTTAAGGTAATTATTGATAAATATGTATTTATTGTCATTTAAAATCTTATCTTCCAGTTGATTCTACATTTATCCTTTGTTGCTTTTTTTTAAGTTGGACAATTTCCATTTATTTTATGCTTGCATTGTGTTCTCTTGTTTTCAGTTTTTGGGAATATATTGTTTGGTTTTAATTTGTGGTTGCCCAGTTTTTCAACATAGATTTCCCTGATAATCCCTTCCTGTATCTGCTTGCTTTAGCATGAGAGTCATATAAGCTCAAACACATTCTAAAAAAGGGTCCAGATTTTTTTACTTTCCTTCCCCACATTTTATAATTTTTATGTCCTTTTTAAATATCTTCATATTCATCCTTTTGCTATTCCTTGTGCTTATTATCATTTTTACAATAGGTTTTTTTTCTTTTAGATCTGTATACTGGCTTATTTAGGTGATTACTTTTCAGTTGTGATTACTTCTATCCTATTTTTTCTTACTTCTTTTTCATTTATAGGATACCTTTCAGTATTTCTTTTAGACTGGGTTTAGTATTGCTGTATTCTTTTTGGTTTTGTTTGTCGGAGAATTTCTTTACTTCTCCTTCTGTTTTAAATGATAGTCTTACTGGGTAGAGTATTCTAGGTTGTAATTTTTTTCCCCCTTTAGAACTTTGAATATATCTTACTGCTGTCTTCTGGCCTATAGTGTTTCTGTAGAGAAATCTGCTGATAGCCTTATAATTAATTCCCTCCAAATTAACACTTTGCTTTTCTCTTGTTGCCTTTAGAATCCTCTCCTTGTAATTAACTTCTGCCATTTTTATTATACTATGTCTTGGTGTCTTGTTTGGGTTCAATTTGTTTGGGGCCCTCTGTGCTTCCTGTATCTTGATATCTGTTTCCTTTAGATATGGAAAGTTTTCAGACCTAACTTCTTCAAATATATTTTCAATCTTCTTTCTTTTTCTTCTCCTTTTGGAATCCCTGTTATACATAGATTGGCCTGCTTTATATTATCCCATAGATCTATTATATTGCTTTCATAATTATTCATTTAGTTTTCTGTCTGCTGTCCTGACTGGGTGATCCATCATTCTATCTTCCAAGTCACTAATTCATTCTTCTGCATTACTCATTCTGTTCTTCAGTGCCTTTAACTCAACTTGCACCTTGTAAATGAATTTTCTAATTTTTATGGCTCCTCCTTATATAGTCTCTATTTCCTTTCTAAAGTAACCTGCATTACTGTTCATATCTGTTCTTAATTCTTTCATATCCCCTCTTAATCCCTTCAGAATTTTCACTATCTCCTTTTTGAACATGGTGTCTGCTAGACGGCAGAGGTCTGCTTCACTGTTTGCTCCTTCAGGTGAATTTTCTTGTTCTTTTAACTGGGAATGATTCCTGAGCTTTTTCATTTTGCTTGTATTTTTCCATGTGAGTTTATGGAAAACAAGCACTATAGTCTTGGAGGGCTATTTATATGTGAGAGCATCCCTAGATATTTTGTGAGGGCTTATTATTATTATTTGGTGTAAGGGCTGCTTTTGGTTTGGATGCTTGCTCTCTGCTTCCTTAGTGTGTGCAGGCTGTTATCCCCATGCTAGTGTATGGCCTGAACTTGCTTTCAGGGAGATGGAGGCAGTGGGCTGGGTTAGTAGACAGTCCCTGGTTAATGGGCCCTTGACAGTGGCAATGTCCTGTGGGGAGGTGGTGCAGGCTACTCCTGGTTGCAGGGCCCTGGGAGGTGGCAGTGACCCTCAGGTAGGTGTAGGCAGCACCCAGAGCCTTTGGCAGTGGAAGCAGTAGAATGCGTGCATTCCCAGTGGAGTGAGAGCAGAAACAGTGGAACTTGGAACTCAGAAGAGGATTTCAGCGCCCTCTTCTGTGCTGACTACTGACATGACTGGGTCCACTCATGGTGCTGTCCATGGATCCCTAGTGCTGGTGGGCCATGTCCACCTCTGGAGTCTGAGATGGCCATGGAGGTTTTACCCCTGTTGCCAGTAGCCCAAGCAGGAGGCGTCTTGCTGCCCTTAGCCTGTGCAAGATGTCCCCCACCCCCCTTAGTCCAAGAAAGAGGTGCCTCACTACCCAAGAAACTGCATGTGCAAAGAGAAAGATATTCCTATGGTGTTCTGCCCCTCCTCTTCTCACCCTCCCAATAATGGCACCCTGCTTCACCTGCAGGCCCATGCCTCCTCCCAGGTTCCCTCAGGTGTGGTGCTCCACTCCCCAGCTCATGACACAACACTCCCTAGCCGCTCAGGTTGTCTCCACACAGCCAACCCTAGTCCTCTCCCTGGAACTGACCTCCAGAGCCTGAGTCTCAGCACCCAGCCCCCTGGCTGAGTGCCTCAGGCTGTGGTGTCTGGAGGTTGTGGTACCCAGTTTGTGCATCTCTTTCTCTGCTTTGCCCTCCTCAGTCTGGCTGCTGTGCTTCTCTCTGAGGCTTTTAAGTCCCTCCCTCTCAGGTGATCTCTCTGTCTGTTAGGTAGGCTTCCCAGGGTGAGGATTCCCTTCCTCTTTTGCAGCTCCCTCTCAAGAGTGCTAGTCCTTGTCCCGATTCCTTTTTTTCTCTCTCTTTTTTTTTGTTTTTGTTCTACCCAGTTATTTGGAGGGTTTTTCGCCCTTTTTGGAAGTTTAGGGTCTTCTGCTAGCATTCAGTAGATGCTCTGTGTGAATCATTCTACATGTAAATTTTTGTTGTTGTTGTTGTTGTTGTTGTGTTTGTGGGAGAAGGTGAGTGTCACGTCTTACTCCTCTGCCATCTTGATCCCTCATCTGAGTTAGTTTTTATTGCTAGAATGGAAAGAAAATGTGGAAGGAGTCTGGGTGCATAGATATTGCATAGTGAAAACCTTCTGTGTATATAGTAGAAGTTTATACTCTCCACTTCTCTTTCTCCAAGTCCTTTGCCACCTCCAGAAATGTCTCAGAGGCAGGGATCATGTGCCTAAGACTGTCAGAACCTTCACTAGATGCCTTTTTCATCTGCTAAGATGCTTTATTGATCCAAAATGTGAGTAAGCAGTAATGTTTTATAAACTTTTAAAATAAAGCAACTACGCTCTAAAAGCAAAAAATATCATTCTTTGAGCACCTCGTTTTAAATAATATCTTGTTAAGGATTGTTCCAGTGTGTATCAAAGCTTATGCCTCTCCAGAGTGCTGACACTCTGTGCTCAGGAAATTTTGTATTGGCAGACAAATTGTGGACCATAAATCCTGATATACAGCAATGGTTTTCTAGATCAACAGGAGACACTCAAGCAAAAACAGAAACAGGGGAGGAGGTGAATTCACCTCTCTGTAATCCAAAAACCTTTCTGATGCCCTTACAAGGATTTTGAGTGCATTTCTGCCAGTATCAGCAATGGTGAAGTTCACCTTCACTAAAATCTAATTCCAGCACTAACTGGCAGGCCAGCACTAGTGAAAATAACATTCCGGTTTCCTCCATGACCCCAGTCCCGACATGATAACGGGAGCCCTCAACAACTCATTTCTAGCTTGGAATTCTTGATGGTTTATTTAGTTTGACTGGCTGTCGGAGATTGCCATTATGAATACAGTTGCTAGGGAAGGCCTGCCATCGTGCTGTTTGGCTTTTAAAGGGGTCAAGATTTTGCAACATCTCAAATAACACTTATGGCTTAATGTCTGCAAACAATGCAGCATTTAACATTTACTATGCATGAAGAGGATCATAGTTCATCATTTATTATTCAAAAATTATGTAAAATATTTTTATGATAGAATATGAAGAATGTGTTCAAAATATTCATGTATATAAACAACATATAATAAATTTACCTTAAAACATCTATATGTAATAAAAGAGATATTTGTAGTTCTAATACATGGGGCCAAATTTTAAATATTTCAAAAATCAGACTTTTAATCACACTTTCAAGTGGACGAGACTGAGCTCATTGTGAAGGGAGCATTTACTCTTTTGTCCACAGAGGATATCATTTTTATGGTAGAGAAAGGCGCGGTTCATCATAGTTTAACCATGCAAATTTCTCAAATCAAATATTGCCTGCTCCACCTTCTCATATTACTTGTTTCAAGAGCATGTTTTGGTTTCCTATAAAAGAAGGTGATTGTGAATATTGATTCTTGGAATCTGGCAATAATGAAAAACATTGTGGTCTAAGTAAAGATGGTGTGAGCTGTGTGGCTGATGTAATTTGTTTTCCTCATTTGTCATTCAAGTCCCAAAACTTCTCTCAAAAAGGAAGGTAGATTTGAATAAAATATTAAAGCCAAATGACTTGGGTGAGAATGAAAATGGAGCCAATAAAATTTTTCTATTAACAAGATAAATAATACAAACATTTAGCTACTGATTTTGTAATAAGATAGCTATTTTGTTATGAGTGATTTCAATGAGTTTAAATGCCCCACATTTGAGAGACAGCCTATAAATAGCAATTGAGAGTCCTGAATCCCTTTACAGACTGATCCATTTGTTTTGGAAATGAATCATTTCCAAATTATTATTTTAATTATGTATGACACTTAATAGTACATCCTGAAAAAGTGATAAATTCTTCATAATATTTAAACTCATTATAGCTCACATTAAGTCCTTCTAGGAAGGAGTGACAATCTAGCTGTATAGGAGATCACATAATGAAGTTAAGACTCTGTCCCTCCTTTATCTGCCTTTTCTCCTCTCTAGCTATTTGTTGTCTTCATTTCATGTTGTCCTTATTGTTTATTTCTGTTAGCAATGTACATTTTTAAATACTGATATGCTTAATAAATAATTATTAAGTAACAATTATGTACAAGCATGGTGCTAGGTGCTTAAAAAAAAGTTCTCTTAATTAAAAAATTTACTTGCTTTAAATAACACAGTCAGCTAGAGGTAGGTCAAGCATTGGGAATGAGATCTTTGCATTATATCATTATATCAACCCATAATATACTTGGCAATTTTATTTTATGAACATGATTTAAATTTGTACTTAAGTCAAATATTGCATGTTTTGAGTTAGGAGTTTTGTTTGCTCCCAAATTACATTTATAAGGTTTGAATTATTGGCTGCCATTGACTTTAATTAAACTCATTATGGCCTTACATGTCTGGCACTTGTTAAGGAGGAAAAAAAAAGTTTAAAAATGAGCCAAGTGACTCAATACATACTCTCTCAGCAAATAGCCATAATAAGCCATGCTGGGCTACAACTCAGCCAGCAATGTGCTACTTGACCCCTGCCAATGTTTTTATGTTAAAAAATGTGTGTACATATTCCTTCCTTATTCTTCAGTAAAGGATGTACTCTGTTCAAGTGAATGTCTTTGGTGACTTGGTTTGAATGGAAGTGCAGGCAAAATGATTTTCTTATTATTTCCTTTATGCAGGATAGGCTCTTGACTAAACAGTACCAGCTAATTGGGTCCTCCTTAGTCTGTGTCAACAGAATATCCAAACATTCAGTTAGGAAAGGAAAATATCAGTCATTCAGATGCTCTAATGGCAGGATGCCACACACCTCTACGTCTGGAGTCATCCAGGTGGCCAACTGAATGTCTTGGATTCATGGGGGTGTTCTTCTTGGTATAGGCAATGATACTGGGCAATTAAATGAAAAAATATTACCCATGTTCAAACTCTTTAATGAACTGCACTGCAAGGCAAATATATCATATAAATTAAAAAAAGTAGCTATATATTTTTCATTTGGTATTTCAGTTTCATTATTTTGAAAATGCTAGAACAAAGGCCTAGAAAGGTGAAAGAATTACCCAAAGTCACCTGCTCTAGAGAGAGACAGAACATGAACTTGAAATGTGAATGACTTGCAATTAAAAGCTCTTTTAAAAGAAATGGAAAGATATTCCATGTTCCTGGATTGGGAAAATCAATATTGTAAAAATGGCCATACTACCCAAAGCAATCTACAGATTCAATGCAATCCCTATCAAATGACCCAGGACATTTTTCACAGAACTAGAACAAACAATCCAAACATTTATATGGAACCACAAAAGACCCAGAATCACCAAAGCAATCCTGAGAAACAAAAACCAAGCAGGAGGCATAACTCTTCCAGACTTCAAGAAATACTACAAAGCCACAGTCATCAAAACAGTGTGGTACTGGTATCAAAACAGACAGACAGACCAATGGAACAGAATAGAGAATCCGGAAATAAACCCTGACACCTATGGTTAATTATATCTTTGACAAGGGAGGCAAGAACATCAAATGGGAAAAAGAAAGTCTATTCAGCAAGCATTGCTGGAAAACCTGGACAGCTGCATGCAAAGCAATGAAAATAGAACACACCCTCATACCATGCACAAAAATAAACTCCAAATGGCTGAAAGACTTAAATATACGACAGGACACCATCAAACTCCTAGAAGAAAACATAGGCAAAACACTCTCTGACATCAACATTATGAATATTTTCTCAGGTCAGTCTCCCAAAGCAATAGAAATTAGAGCAAAAATAAACCCATGGGACCTCATCAAACTGAAAAGCTTTTGCACAGCAAAGGAAACCCAAAAGAAAACAAAAAGACAACTTTCAGAATGGGAGAAAATAGTTTCAAATGATGCAACTGACAAGGGCTTAATCTCTAGAATATATAAACAACTTATACAACCCAACAGCAAAAAAGCCAATCAATCAATGGAAAAATGGGCAAAAGATCTGAATAGACATTTCTCCAAAGAAGATATACAGATGGCCAACAAACACATGAAAAAATGCTCAACATCGTTGATTATAAGAGAAATGCAAAACTACCATGAGATATCACCTCACACCAGTCAGAATGGCCATCATTAATAAATCCACAAAGAACAAGTGCTGGAAGGGCTGTGGAGAAAAGGGAACCCTCCTGCACTGTTGGTGGGAATGGAAACTGGTACAGCCACTATGGAGAACCGTTTGGAGATACCTTAGAAATCTATACATAGAACTTCCATATGACCCCGCAATCCCACTCTTGGGCATCTATCCGGACAAAACTCTACTTAAAAGAGACACGTGCACCCGCATGTTCATTGCAGCACTATTCACAATAGCCAGGACATGGAAACAACCCAAATGTCCATCGACAGATGATTGGATTTGGAAGAGGTGGTATATATACACAATGGAATACTACTCAGCCATAAAAAAGAATGACATAATGCCATTTGCAGCCACATGGATGGAACTAGAGAATCTCATACTGAGTGAAATGAGCCAGAAAGACAAAGACAAATACCATATGATATCCCTTATAACTGGAATCTAATATCCAGCACAAATGAACATCTCCTCAGAAAAGAAAATCATGGACTTGGAGAAAAGACTTGTGGCTGCCTGATGGGAGGGGGAGGGAGTGGGGGGGATTGGGAGCTTGGGCTTATCAGACACAACTTAGAATAGATTTACAAAGAGATCCTGCTGAATAGCATTGAGAACTTTGTCTAGATACTCATGTTGCAACAGAAGAAAGGCTGGGGGAAAAATGTAATTGTAATGTATACATGTAAGGATAACCTGACCCCCTTGCTATACAGTGGGAAAATAAAAAAAATAAAAATAAAAGCTCTTTTAACCATATCCCATTACCTGCACGAATACTGTAATCATCAGATTACCCATTTGCCTGTTATGACATCACCTAAATACCGCAGGAATCTCAAAAGCCTTCCCATCTGCCAAGGTGGACCAGGAAAAGGGGGAGGCATTATCCAGTTGTATGCAAATTTATAGTTTTCAAAACACATTTTCTGAAAGAAATCTCACTTGATTGTCTATTCCTTCATCTATTTATTCAATAGCTAATTATTTACACCTTTTCTACCAGTGTCCTGATCTCCTATCCCCATTCAATATCTAGTCTTGTTCCTTGATTCCTCCCCTATCCTATTCACCAAATCTTAGTTCCTATGATTTTTGTTTGTTCTATGAGGTGTAGATGATTTTTTTTTCCTGTCTTTTCTATGTCTTTAATTCTCTCCAAGGCCTAAATGAAAAAGTGAGAAATGTGATGAGGTGAGAGCAAGTTGCAGAAATAAATGTATAGGCTAGGATAGATAATGGTCATTAGTTCCATGAATTTCTTGGCTATAAATCCTAACTACTGTTCCTTCTTACTTCCCCAGAAATCAAAAGTGTGACGTGTTCACTTTAGTGATTCAAGGGGTAGGTAGGATCATAAGGTTGCATCAAAATCTGCAATGACCTGAAGGGAAAGAGATAGTGGTGAGGAGTAGTATAATGGAGAGTCAATAGTTTTTAAAGGAAAAAAATAAGAGAAAGAGAGAGAGAGAGTGTGTGTGTGTGTATAGGGGAAGAGGGGAGGAAGGAGACTAAAGGTAGAAAATCTATACTTTTGGTAACTGAAAAAGACAATGACAATGGAGGTGGCAAGAAAGAAATTTCTTGGCCAAAGTCTTACCATCCCAGCCTGTAGAGAATCCTCCAGTAGTTTGTAGCTAAGAAAATTCTCTTCTCACTGCTTGTGGTAAGCATATATTACAAAGTTCTAACTTGGAATTTTGAATGTATCTTCCCATAGAAAATGATTGAAAGTTGTTAAATTCTTCAGTTTTGTTTATATAACACATTAGGTAAATGATAAATTATACAAGCATTGTTTTCTTGGGAATATGTGCTCTGAATTCTTAATAACAGATTAATAAATTAGCTTTTGGAGAAAAAACCATTTATAAAAAGGAGAGGGCCTACATTAGACTATGGTGACATTTCTAATTGTAGTGTATAAACATCTTAAGTCACTATTCAATTAAACACAAAACATCATGGAAAAAAATCAGCAGGGATTTAATCATTAAAGAAAAGTTGATATTTAACATGATACAAGATTGAAAAAAATTGGACTTTGTTTCTTTAGTACATAAGAGAATAAACAGAAAGTTACACCTGTTAAATGTTTGTATCTACTAGGCTCTACACTAAATGCCTTATATTTTCTCAGTTCATTTTCACAGCAATCAAATGAAATGGTCATTATTATCCCCATTTACAGGTGAAAAAACTGAGTCTTAGAAAGGTTAAGACATTTATAAAGGTTGAAGTGAGAATTCCTTCCTGAATTGTATTTGTTTCCTTGTTCACTATGTAGAGTGGAATGATTTAACAGTCTATTTATTGTTATAACTCCTTCCTTCTTAGGTTTTTCTCTTGACCCAATCAACCATAAAAGAATCAGTTGGACTTTCCAATTTTCTCAGTCCAATGTCAATTGTGAGTTAGATCATTAAAAAGTCAACTAAATGTTATCATTAAATTATCTGAAATAGTCAAATATTTAGAACAAAGTTATTGAGAAATTTTTTTTATCTTAGCACTGTTTACTGCAGTCAAAAATTCGTAAGAAAAAACTAAAATAATCTAGACTTTCACATTTTAACATTTGATCACATTTAGATGAAATCTGTATGTGACACTCCATTGAGAAGAAAATAAGAAGTACCACGTAATCAGGCAAAATGAGACTTTCCATTTTATGTAAGAATTGTCTAATATTTCTCATATAAATGAGAAAATCTTTCATACTATATACTTATTCTTGTCACTGGCACACCTGGAATAACTGCCAAACACCACATCAGCCACTGTAGATTGAACTATTATAAATCAATGCATTTAGAATAAGATTATATTAATGACAAACATATTTTATTATTTATTTGTTTATTTATTTTTATGGCTGTACCTGTGGCATATGGAAGTTCCCAGGCTATGGGTTGAATTGGAGATGCAGCTGCCAGCTTACACCATAGCCACAGCAACACCAAATCTGAGCCATGTCTGTGACCTGCACCACAGCTCATGGCCATGCTGGATCCTTAACCCACTGAGCAGGGCCAGGGATTGAACCCACATCCTCATGGATACTAGTTGGGTTACCGCTGAGCCACAATGGGAACTGCTATTAATTGTAAATTTAAATTGAATTTTATTTACATGTAATCTATACTAATGATCTTTAGGGGTAAGACTGGCCAGTGCTTGAATACTTATTTTGAGCAGTGGATATTCAATGGTACAGAGATAGAACATTTATTTTATCTTTAAATGACATTTCTATTCTTGTACCAGTTACCATGTTAATAACACAGAAAAAAATCCATTATCAGAAATGAGAGGTAATTTGGGAAGTTACTTTATTTAGCATATGGTAAATTTCAAATATCCTTAAATTTATGTTTTGTTGCAAAATCTCAGGAATTACAGCAAATATGATTTGGCTCATGTTTCCTCAAGGGAAAAAGAAGAGGGAGAAGTTTAAAGAGCATATTAGACAGAAAATTTACTAATACCACGATCCATTAGGAAACTTTCAACAGGTCACACTGGGCCACCAAAATATATAAAGGTACAGCCAAAAAAATGTCAGGGCTAGATAATGTGCACAATCAGGTCTCTTGCAGGACCACATATGGATCACCATGTTTTGATGTTCACGCATAAATTCCAAACCAAGCAATCCCACACACTCTTTTCCTAGCCCTCTTCATTTTCTTGGACTTTGAATATTTCCCCCACTGTTCTCTCCAATATCCTTTTCTTCTACCCTCCTTAGCGGTTTAGAAAGTTACTTGATTTTAAGATTTAGATCAGAGAAATCAACTCCAGACTTTCTTTTATTCTTCTAGACAGGGGCTCCAAAAGCACCACCTAAAATCAAGCAACTGGAAATGGAATCTTAGATACATCATTAGAACAAATACAGCCTCTGTCATTTTATGGATGAATCAGATTTCCCTCTTCATCAATCTAATCAAAGACTTGCAGGAGGGGGGGTTTCCTCCCACACATTTGCCATCTAGTGTGAAAATGAGTCAATTGGAGGATGCATTTACTGTGCTCTTGTGGAGAAAAATGTTCTTGCTTTAGAGAACTAAGCAATAAGAAAACCAATGTTTATCCACTCATCATATTTAATATTTTAAGTCCAAGAGGTTTTCTGTTATGTGACAATTTCCCTATACCTTAACAGCTTTCTCATTTGCAAAGGGCTATTCATTCAGCAACATGTTCACTATTCACATCTTTTTCACCTGAGAATTTTAAGATTTATATGGTGTTTCACATCATTTCTAAGTTTTCATTAGAATTTAGAAATATATCAAGTTATGTCTTCTGCAGCCTAAAAAATAGATGAAATGCTTTTTTCTACTAATTTTTGTTTGTCAAATTACTCTGATATAGTGCTGCCCGCATGGTTTCTATAGGTTTGCTTATCCTTTCCATCTATACAAGTCCTTTTTTGTAATCAATGGGATGGAATGTGCCACCATACTGCAGGTGTCATTCCTGAAAATAATGACTTATTGATATATCTGACAATGAGGTTACAAGGATTGAAATAGAATCCAATTGAAACTAGACTGATTTCTTCAGATGTCACCTCTCAATATATGAACTCTAGTTATTTTATTAGAAAACTTTGAAAACAAAACAGGAAAAAAAGAGGTAAAGCATCTCTATAATGATCTACATAGTGCCTCTATTAATGACCATATTAGTGACCTAACATATACATTTGTTGCTTGCAGATGTTTTTTCTTATTATTATTTTTGTCTTTTTAGGGCTGTACCCATGGCATATGGCATATGGAGGTTCCCAGACTAGGGGTTGAATTGGAGCCATAGCCTCTGGCCTACACCACAGCCACAGCAATGCCAGATCTGAGCTGCATCTGTGCCCTACACCACACATGGCACACTGGATCCTTAACTCACTGATACTAGTCAGATTCATTTCTGCTGAGCCACAATAGGAACTCCCAGATGTTTTTTTAAATATTGACTTGCTTTTAATTTTATTTAAAAAGTTTCAAATGGAATAATATTTGAAATACTATGATACATTCTTTATTACAATAATTCAAATTCATGTATCCTAGGGTTTTCTTTCATTCTTTATAACTGAACTTCCGGTCCCTCAAAAATTTAAGTAATTTTTTATTTATTTTTTTGCTTTTTATGGACACACCAGCAGCATATGGAGGTTTTCAGGCTAGGGGTCCAATCGGAGCTACAGATGCTGGCCTATGCCACAGCAATGCTGGATCCGAGGTGCATCTGCAACCCACACCATAGCTCACAGCAACACCAGGTCCTTAACCCACTAAGCAAGGCCAGGGATCAAACATGCAACCTCTTGCTTCCTAGTCGGAATCATTTCTGCTGCGCAACAGGAACTCTGTAAATTTTTACTTTAATTTTGATAAATCCTTCGTATTTTGAAGACTGTCACCCATTATGGTGGGAAAGGGTGGTATTTACATGAGAATATAAATTTTTTTCATTAGCAGTCATGCATTTCACTCTTCATCGGGGCAATGTATAGTTTTCCTTTTTCTTTCAGTGTATGTGTTTAGTTTTATTTAATGATGTATCAAAATATTTGGTTTGCTGTAAGTATACATAACAAAAACTCTCTTTTTTGTCCTGCTGCTGGTCACATATTTATGTCAAAATTTGAAATGACTGGTAAGTCAAAAGGACGAAAAAGAAGAGAACCAACATTAAGCACTTACTCCATGTTGGGTCCTTTCCACACACATTTAATCTTCATATGCTATCATGAGAATATTATTTCCTGGGTTTTGGAAATGATAGGCACAGACAGGTTAAGAAACTTACACAAAGCATTCTAACTGGAATTTTCTTTTCTTTTTTTTTTTTTGTCTTTTTGCTATTTCTTTGGGCCACTTCCGCAGCATATGGAGGTTCCCAGGCTAGGGGTCTAATCGGAGCTGTAGCCACCGGCCTACACCACAGCTCACAGCAACGCCAGATCATTAACCCACTGAGCAAGGGCAAGGACCGAACCCGCAACCTCATGGTTCCTAGTCGGATTCGTTAACCACTGCGCCACGACGGGAACTCCTCTGACTGGAATTTTCACAGCTATGTTTGTCCCTTCTTTTTCCAAGTACGTCCTTCTATAATACACTGTATTTATTACCAAATGGTTTCTTTCTTCTGGATCATGAAACTTTAGTTTGGGTATACTATTACTTATTCTTCTTAATTTTCTATTATTTATTGTCCTCTCTCTGTCAAAATTAAACAATCTCAGACTTTCCTATACTTACTTTATACTTAAACTTGTATTTAGAATGTTGTGATTTTAATATCCTAGGATGCTGAAAATACCACTGTCCTAAGTATATTGCATGTTGAACAGGCGAGATGCTTATGATATCACTTATAGGTATGGATTTTAGAATCATAGTGTTAAAAAGGACCTTAGAATTAACCTCAACCCCTAAGTCTATGGTCAACATTACAATCAGTTTGAGCCTTTTAAAGCTTATTAAATGATGTCACTCCTGCTCAAAAGCCCCTAGAAGCATCCTATCTCTCACAGAGGTGGGTCTAAGGACCTCACCTCAAAGGATCTATAAATCCCTATCCTACCTGCTCTCGACCACTCTGGCTTCCTTGCTTCCTTGAACAACCCAGACATGTTTCAACTCTATGGCCTCTTCGTCAGCTATTTCCTTTGCCTGAGGTACTCTTTTCCCTGGATACTCATATGGTTCATTCCTTGTCTCTTTCAGCTCAAGTATGACCATCTTATTTGCAGTTGTCCTTACTTGCCCTGGCCCCTATCTGCTTTTATCCTCTCCATTTAATCTATATACCCAACATACTGTATATTTACTTATTTATTTTCTCATGTCCTCCTACTATATTGTAAGCTCCATGACAACTGAAAATTTTCTTTTTTTTCCCACTGAGTTCTCCCCAGCACCTGGGACAATCCCTGACAAATGGTTAGTAGTCAATATATATTTGTTAAATGGATAAATAAATGTAAATTTCAACACATACTACTCACACAGAATGTCACATTGAGTTCAGTGAAGGGTCATGGGACCATAAGAAAAAAAGAAATCTCCATATTCTAAGCATATTACTATGAAAGCACAAAAACAAATTTAATCTGAGTCAACTGTGTATTTAAAACTAAACTTACTCCTATTAAATGACCTACTTGAGAAAAACAGTGCTGTTCTAAAACCAAAGATTCTAGCACATAGATCTGACATATGGTGTTCCATGGGAAGGGAAAGGATGGCAGTTATCTCATTATCAAAATTCCATACAATCCAATGAAACTGATTCATGGAATTCTATGTGGCCACGAGGTTGGCTTTTCTTCAGTCTAGTAACACTCCGAAGGAAAAGTAAAATGTGTAAGCACTCATGAGGAAAACTAAAACCAACTCTTTTTTACTCCTCTTAGCACAGTTAAAAGAATTGGACATAACAAATCTCTTCCTTTCAACCTTCTCTGGATATCATCACCATCTAATGAGAAGTAGTTTTGGTTCTGTTGATTGAGTTTGAAGTGAGTTGGGGAGGAAGAGGTGTTTTAATTAAAAATGAAGTAACACCATGATTTATGTTCTTTGTGCCCATTTGAGATATATTATTCCATGATTTCTAAATGTTCTTTTGTAAATAATTTCACCGAAACAAATTTTATTCATATGCTTCTAAGAAAACCAAGTTGTTTTTCCTAATGTTGTTAATTTCTTTTACTGGGGAGTAGGATGGTAATAGTTGTTAAAAATTTTCTACTTTTTATTTTGAGCTGTGAAATTTAAACATTATTTTTTAAGAAACATAAACTCAATTTTTAGTTTGTAAAACACTAATTTGGAAAAAATCCACATGTTCTGTTAAGGCATATTCCACACATGTGACTAACAATGTTGGGGCCACTGACTGAATCTGCTTACTATTTGCTTAATTGAGTAAATAAATTCATGAATGATTTTTTTAGTTATCAGAAATGAAATAGGGAGAGGAGAAAATGAAACTGATTCATGGAATTCTAAAAAGGGCTCTAGCATCTGGAAAGAACATGGCCTTGGTAAAGTGATCAGAAAACAGGTAAAGGCTGGACTCTTTCCAGAGTCAGCCCAGGAATGCCAAAACACCTGCAGGGCAAGAACAGGGCAAAGTGCAGGCTTGAAGCCAGGAAGCCTGAAGCAAGATCAGAGCCCCAGCTGGGATGGTGACCACAGGCAAGATCCTGGGCCTACATGTTTGAAGGGCCAGAGGGTTAAAATTCAAGGGTAGGGTAATACATCAAGGATATATGCCTTATAAGAATTTATATCATACACATTTAAATAGGTGCCTATACGATGACAGAAATGAGAATCCAGGGATAAAGGAATACTAATAAAATAAATTAAAAGTGTTATTAAAGATTTTAATAATGATAACATGCCAAGAATAGGAATACGAATGTCATAACTTTTGCACTTGATATCCAAAGAAAAAAAGAGACAGAAAAATAAATGAATTTACTAGAAACTAATATTAAGCCCAAAATGTTGGTAAAAATCTAGCTGAGAAGCCATTCTTTAATGTTGTTATGAGTGAAAAAGCTTTGAGGTTTTAGTTGTTTGTAGCTTGGGTCATCACTGTGATGTGTCTACCAAAGAAAAAAAATAACTTTGGTTGCAGTAAAGGAACCATAATGACCAGAACAAAGAAAATTACAGGGTCCCCTACTCATGAAATCACACTCTGATGATGATAATCATTTCTGGTTACCAAAGTTTAAACTTTCACAAAGTGGACTACTTTCCCTAAAGAAAACCACGTCATAGGAAAATGCTTAATATAGTAATTGATCAGGGTATGGAACAACTGAAAACTCAGGTGTGCATAAAATAATATGCCTTCTTAATCTTTTATAATATAATTTCTGCCTTTTAGCCTCTGCTCTACTGAGTTGGTAGAAAGAATCCCAGCCCCAAAAGGATATCCCTCAAGTTGTTATTCAGTTTTGGGGTCTTAGACATTACCCTTGCATAGATGTTGGGAGCTACACATTCTTCAGTGCTCAGTCCCAAAAGTAACTGATGAGATATTCACAGTTCATATGTGCCTCTTTCCACATTTGGCTGCTTCTGTGCCATTTTGGGGCAGAAGAGCCTGGGGTGAAGCTGATTCTGGGATTATCTCCTGATAGACTACTCAACTATCTCTGCTTGGAATCTGGCTGCCATTCAAGTGGTCTTAGTGGGGAGTGGGGTATAGATCTCCCCTGCTTTGGGGAGCCACAGAGCTGTCTCTCTCTGCCCCCAACTTCCAGAAAATCTCATTTTAGTAAGGGAAAAATGTTTCTCCCTTTATGTTCTTCAGGACTTTAATTCTAAAGTCTTAGCCTTTTGAAAAACAAAGCCATAAAGATTTCGAAGATCTACTTTGCCATATCCTTTCTCCAAAAGCACGTAGGGCTATTTCCTTAAATTAAGAAAAAGGAAAGAAAAGAAATATAAGCAAAACCAAACAACAAGAAACAACCATTTCCCAGCCAAAGAGGAAAAAACCTTATGACAAGAGTAATTCAACAATATAGTGGGATGCCTTGGGTATGAATTAGTAATTAGAAGACATGTTTCCACTGACTCACCTTGTAGTGATATTGTAGGAGAGTTTTAAGCCTCAAATGGGACAGTGGATGGGATGTGTAAGGTTTCTGCCCTATGTGAGATAGTAATTCTACATTCTACCACTTCAAGTGTTAAATGTAGAGGATGGTACCTGGAAAGTTATAAAATTTATAATAAAAGAAGGAAAAATTTAAATTAAAAATATATCAGAAAATGCAAAAGCTTGTCACATGGTAGGTGATTTATATATTAAGTTAAATGTTATTACCTTTTTAAAGAATCTGTTCCTTTAAGAAAATAAAACTATGTATCATCATAAACACAAGGGTGAAGCATACCTACAAAAACCATAATCTATTTTTAGGGAAATGAATTTTGATGACTCATCAAATATTCATGCCAGGTTATAAGCAAGACAACAAAAACCTCTCAAAATAAAAACAAAACTCCATAAAACGGAAATCTTTTCTTACCTATAAACCATATTAACATTTTTGCTTTCTTTTCATTTTTAGCTGATATGCTTCAAAATAATCACAATAATTTTTTTCCAAATTCTTTCAAATACAAGTGTGTGTCTAAGATTCAATGTACTCCATTTAAAAGAGCATGAGATAAATGTGGACAAAGACACAAGCACACAATTGACAGAGGTGAAATTTCAAAATGATTATGTATGGTAAGATCAGTGTGAGGTAAAGGATTGTGGGTGAGGCATTATGAATGGAGACATGCTGTACTTTTTCCACCATACCCTTCCACCCCACATTGTCTCTGTCAGGGCAACCATCCCTCTGCCCAACCAGCCCCCTCACTACTCTTATGAACCCATGGAGCAAGGGCACCCAAGGGGTCAAAGGATTTAACCCATCCTCTTAATGGACCCTCCTGAGGCCCTCCATATGATCCCAACCCAGTTTCTGGTCCAACCAAATCCCCCCAAAGTCCTACAAGTTTTCCACTGTCCTTTTGGGCCAAGCCCCTGAGTTCCTGAACCCCAGGTTCCTCATGGCTGACCCCGTCACCACCACCCTGACCTCCAAAATAAAGTTCCAGCTTTTATTTTACTCGAGACTTTAGGTCAAAAGAAAAAAAATCTGAATATCAGTTTTTTCTAATTTTTCTGTCTCCTCCCCAGCTCTGTAAGACATCTATCTTATGGTGGTTTTCTGCTTTAGTAAAAAATTTGTAAATTGCCTCATGTTTCATTTTTTAATATTAGATTTGTTACCGTAAACAGGAGCTGGAGGGTCAAAGAAAGGTAACTTGGGTGGTGATTGGGTATCTGAATATCATCTGCTATCTTTTCCAAAAAAAAGTAGATAATGGTTAGGTGTGGGAACCTATGATTCTGAACATTGCTTTACATCTTCTGAGCAATAAACAGATCATTTACCAGCTTTGCTACCCAAAAATATAAGCTACCATATTTTCTCTTCAAAATTTGCATATAGTTTTATTTCCTGCTGTAAGGAATTATAATTTTCTCCACCTGCTTCTCATTGCAGAGAATATGAAGCATTCACAACAGTGTCTTACTAAACTACTTTGAATTAAGCTGTGTAAAAAATATGAAATTAATTAAAGACATTTGAAAGTATTGAAAAATACAAAATCCAGTCATATGTCTACTTTCTCTCATTTCTTCTCCCCAAATTTACTCACAGAAAACTCATATTCTTTCTTATCTGCTAGGATTTTTCTTCTAGCCTTTTGCATCCAGAGAGTTCTTGTGAGGAAGAAAGGCTAGAGGTTTGGATGGGATGTGCTTCAAATAACTTTATTATGATGACAAAGGGAATGCATATATACCATCAAACAAGAAAAGAGGAAGCATTATCTTTTACCTTTATATTACTCTCCTAAATTCACTTATTCACTGATCATCCAATAAATATATATTATACATCTACCATGTGCCAGGAACTATTCTTCATATTGAGGATGAAACAGTGAACAAAACTCTACACAATTTCTGTACTAGTAAAGTTTACATTCTAGTGGGACAAAATTATAATTAAAAAATAAGTCAAATATGTGGTATTAGATCTTAGCTACTGAGCATAATTTCTCTTAAATTTAGTTTTAGTTATTTTGAATAATTTTAGTATAACTCTCAACCTACAAACTTTTCCTGTCTGTTCTTTAATAATCTTGCCAATCAATTTTGTTTTATTATATTTAAACTCAAAGCTATGTGATGTTCCCAATGTGATCCTACGGGTTAAGAATCTGACTGTAGCAGCTCAGGTCACTGAGGAGGTGCGGGTTCAATCCCTGGCCTGGCATAGTAGGTTAAAGGATATGGAGTTGTTGCTGCAGCTATAGTGTAGGTCTCAGTTGTGGCTCAGATGCAATCCCTGGCCCTGGAATTTACATGCTGCTGGTATAACCATAAAAAAAGTAAAACAAAGAAAAAAACCTCACAGCTATCCACTGAGCTCTAAAAGTGCTAGGTGCCCTGATTAAGAAAGTTCTTCAGAGAACTTTCAATCTAGGGTTGTTATGCTTTGTAAATTAGCTTTTAAACCAGCTGGAATATCCTGAAGTGTTATAGACTAGGGCGAGGAAGGGGCAAGAAAGAGTCATAGAAGAAGTACATTGCTAAGGAAGGTGCAATGGGAGTTTATATAAGAAATGAATCTTAAAGTTCTGGAAGGAAAGATTGGAGAAGGGAAATTAAATCAGGCCCTGGAAAAGGAATGACCAAAAGTATGAAAGACTTGCATATTGGAGAGAAAGGAGAAATCTAACTTCTTTTAAGCAGAGTAATTTATGGTGTATCATCGGGGATAAATCTGGACTGAGGACAAGAAATCAAATTGTTGACAGTTTTAATTCAAGCTAAGCATCAAAATTCAAAGAGTCTGACTCAGCATATTCCCATGACTGAGTTAATCTGGCCAAACTCTGTGGCTCCTCTAGTTGTGGGTATGTTCTGAGTGGAAAGCAGTTTAATTGAAGGGTTCTATCAGATGATTTGTCAAGGATACAAAGTTTTTCAAGGGAACAAAGTGTCTCAAAATTAGACTTAAGCTTAAGAATATAAACTGATGAACATGAATTAATATGGATTTTCCAGGTCCTTAGGATAAATCTTGGATTAAAAATCTCCATTCTAATTCAGTGGAATTGGTCTTCAGGACCAGCCTAAGGAGTCAAGAAGAACAATCCAAAGAATACAGTTTGCTCAACAAAATTACATTCAATTCATCAAATATTTATTGAGCCCCTCTTGTACTTGTATTTCATTGGGTGCTGTGAGAATAAAGATAGGCTGTACCACTTGGTTCTGCATTACTATTTAACACATATTTATTAAGGAACTTCTTAATGTTGTAAAGACTAGTATTCTAATAGCCCTACTAAAGTATCTTGTGATGTTTCCTTAATAAGTATGCTTTGTGGATAATTATCCACCTCTGTTTCCTGATCTTCCCATTCTATTTCTGAATTTCAGATACTGTATATACTATATTATATAGAATCAGATTTTGTCATTTACATTTTAGGTTGAAGGAAATGACAAAAAAATAGGTAGTAGGAAACAAATGCTGTTTCCAATGAAACCAAAAGAAATTTGGTTCACTGAAGATAAATTCAAGCTACTCAGTCATTTTGCTCTAAAGTGTGATGTCTGCACTATTTTCCTGAGAGGACAGTTTTCTGGCCTTTCTCCAGTTCTCACTTTAACTCCATTTATTGTGGACTTGGCAACATCATAATAGTTAAGTGAATTTTACAGTTTTACCTAAAGCTGATAGGATGTCAAATCTGAGTTGCTTTTATGTTTAATGTTTTCCTCTTAAATGTCATCTTTGTGTATCGAAATAAAAATGAATATACAACCAAAGCAACAAAGAAAAGAATCAACAAAATAACAGAAAGCCTGCATTTATTAAACAGTGAAGTGAAGTTGAAGGAAGGTCGTTGGAATTAGAAAAGAAAGAAGAAGATGGATTTGACTGATAGATTTTCTCCATATATATTAAATATGTGCTGATTTAAAATTTAATCAATGCTTACCATGCTTCTCATATATCAGGTCTTGTTAAGTATTTTATTATATATCATCTTAAAATTCTTACAGGTAATCTCTAGTTTATACAACATTCTTTTCTTTGTATCTGTAAAAATGAATATTAGGTGAGTTAAGTCAGTCATATGACTGGTTAATGACAATGGTAACTTAGTGGAAAGAATAAAGTTGTTCTGTCACAATGACTTAGAACAACATTTTTAAAAAAGCTAATAATCAACTTGAGCTTTCAATAGACTTCATTAAAATAGAGAAGACGTGCACAGCAGCATGAGCTATATGAATACATTGCTTGGCTATTACCATGTATTTTAATAGTATTCTTATTTCATTAATTGAATACTGATTCTATGAAAAGCATAACATTGATCAGTATCAACCTAAACCCAAATGATTTTCAGATCAAGATGGTGGAATAGAAGGATGTAGGGCTTACCTCTTCCTACAGAAAAAACAAAAATACATCTACCTGTGGGACAATTCTCACAATGCTGGCAGAAGATCTCATACAACCAAAACTTCAAGAAAAACCACCACATAACTGGGTAGGATGATAGAAAATATTTAAAAAGTAACCAGGACAGGGCCTGGGCCCCTGGGAGGGAGCTGTAAAAGAAGAAAGTTCCCCTTAGTATGTGAAGCCCTCTCACTGGCCAGGAGGTAAGCTAGGACAGATAGGGAGCTGTAGAGGCTCAGAGAAGAGTGCATCAGGTAAGTTCTGGCAGGCAGAATAGAGAGAGACCTGCACATACAGTCTTGGCTACCTCCTTGCACTCATCATCTGGAGACATGTGTCTGCTGGTGTGTATGGGGGCTGGGTGCTGAAGCCCATGCTTCAGCCAACAGATCCAGGGAAAAACTGAGGTTAGTTGTGTGGAGACAGCCCAAAAGGACTGGAGTGTGGCCTGGGCTGCAACTGGGGATGCATGTAAGATGGAAGCCAGGTCCGCCATAGAAGCACCATTGTTAATGCACCTATAAAGGGGAAGGTGGAGGCCCTCCATAGCAGCTTCACTCTCAATATGCTAATATCTCTGCCTCTAGATCTCTGTAAGCAAGCAAGCACCAATGGGTTGGTCATGTGCAGAAGCAGGGCTAAAATCTGAGCTGTATCCCAGTGGTTGTGCCTATGGTTTTGTAAGCTCAGTGCCTGAGGAAAGATGTGGCAGGCAAACATACTAAAAACAGCCCTTGTACCAAAAATATCAGACTCACACAGGCTACACAGGGATAATCTCACATAAAAACAACACTTCAAGACCACAGTAGATAACTATTTCTCCTAAATTCATAAAGTCAAGGAAATATAAGAAAAATGAAGAAGTAGAGGAACCATGCCCAATTAAAAGAACAGGAGAAATCCTTTGGAAAAAAAAATAATAAATCAGACCTCTCCAGTCTACCAGATCCCAAGTCCAAAAAGGAGGTAATAAAAACAATAAAGGAATTTAAAAGGTTATCAAGAGAAATGTAGATCACTAACAAGGAACTAGAAGCTATAAAGAAGAACCAATCAAAATTAGAAAATTCATTTGCTGAGATGAAAGCTAAGCTAAAGGCAATAAACAGCAAAACTAAATAATGGAGAAGAATGAATAAGTGATCAGGAAGATAGAATAATGGAAATCACCCAATCACACAGCAGACAAAAAGAAAATGGAAAAAAAAGAGTAAAACAGACCTATTGGATACCAGAAAGAAGCCAATCTACAAATAACAGCTACCCTAGAAGAAGAAGAAAGACAAAAGGTGATCAAAAATGTATTTGAAGAAATTATGGCTGAAAACTTCTCAAACCTAAAGAAGGAAACAGATATCTAGGTACATGGACAAAGGGTCCCAAACAAGATGAATGCAAACAGACCTATGCCAAAACATAAGAGAGGATTCTAAAGGGAGCAAGATAAAAACAAAAGAGTTGGTTACAAAAGAACTCCCAAAAGGCTATCAGCTGATTTTTCTACAGAAATATTTCAGGCCAGTGGGAGAGGCAAGTTATACATTCAAAATTCTGAAAGGGAAAAAACCTGACACCTAGAATATTCAACCCAGAAAGATTATCATTTAGAATGAAGGAGAAATAAAGAATTTCTCAAACAAGCAAAAACTAAAAGAATACCGCAATACTAAACTTATCCTGAAAGAAATATTGAAAAGTCTTCTCTAAATAGAAAAGAAGCAATTATCTATGGGGAATAGAAAGTCACAATGCAAAGGTAAGTCACTTAAATAAATAGCACACAGATTTAAAAAAAAATTGGGGAAGTTCTCACTACAGCACAGTGGATTAATGATCCAATTTATCTCTGTGTATTGCTGGTTCAATTCCTGGCCTGGCACAGTGGGTGAAGGATCCAGCACTGTTGCAGCTGTGGTGTGGGGTTTGCGGTGAAGGTTTCAGATGAAGCTCAGATTCATTCCCTGCCCTGGAAACTTCCATATGCCATGGATACAGCCAAAAACAAAAACAAAAAGAAATTTGTAAAAACAATTGTAACTAAAACTACAATGAATAGCAAAAGGATAAATATGAAGATGTAAAAGAGGACACCAAAATCATAAAATTTAGGGTCAGGGAATAAGAAAATATATATATATATATATTTTTAAGAACATGTTTAAGCCTATTTGACTACCAGTTGAAAGCAAGTAAACTAATGGATTAAAATACTAAAGAACCAGGGTAACCACAAATCAAAAACATACAAGAGATTCACAAAAACCAAAAAGAAAAGAATTCAAGCATAACACAAAATAAAATGATCAAGTCACAAAAGGAAAAATATAAAGAAAAGAAAAAGAAAAAACAAAAGATCAACTTGAAAATAAGGTTTAAAATGGCAATAAATATATATTATAAATGATTATGTTAAATGTCAATGGACTAAATGTTCTGATCAGAAGGCACAGAGTGGTATATTGAATATTAAAACAAGAGACTACAAATATGAGGCCTTTCATAAGGAACCCACTTCAGGGTGAAAGGCACACATAGTTTGAAAGTGGAGGTTTGGAAAAAGTTATTTCATGCAAATGGATATGAAAAGAAAGTGGGGTAGAAACGTTCAAATCAGAAAAAAATAGACTTTCAAATAAAGGCCACAGATAAAGATAAAGAGTGACACTATAAAATGATAAAAGGATCAATACAAGAAGAGTATATTACACTCATAACATATATGCACCCTATATAGGGGCCCCTAATACATAAAACAAATACTAACAGTCATATATGTAGAAATTGGCAGGAATATAATAGTAGGAGACATTAAGAATGCACAGACATCAGGAGTTCCCATTGTGGTGCAGCAGAAATGAATCCGACTAGGAACCATGAAGTTACGGGTTCGATCCCTGGCCTCATTCAGTGGGTTAAGGATCTGGCATTGCTGTGAGCTGTGGTGTAGGTCGCAGGTACAGCTTGGATCTGGTGTTGCTGTGGCTCTGGCGTAGGCTGGCAGCAACAGCTCCGATTAGACCTCTAGCCTGGGAACCTACATATGCTGCAGGTATGGCCCTGAAGAGACAGGAAAAAAAAAAAAAAAAAAAAAAGAACCCACTGACATCAATGGATGGATTTTCCAAAGAGAATCAACAAGGCAGCAGAGATCCCAAATGACACAATAGAACAGACTTAACTGATATTTTCAAGACATTATGTCCCCAAAATACAGATAAACTTTTCTTTTTTCAAGTGCACATGGCACATTTTCTAGGATAGACCAAACCGTAAGACAAAAACAAGCCTCAACAAATTTAAGAGGACAGAAGTTATTTTAAGCATCCTTTCTGACCACAATAGTATGAAACTAGAAATCGACCACAGAAAAAAAAGCAAGAAAAAAACCTGATTATACAGAGACTAAACAACATGCTATCAAGAAACCACTAGGTCAACAATGAAATCATAGAGGAAATTAAATAGTATCTTGAGAATGGAGGCAGAGGTCCCCAGGAATAATCATCAGTGTGAACTCCCCTGGAGGGTGCTGTATTGGAAAAATCTGGCCCCAGCCATCAGAGCTAAGAAGCTCCAGGCCAAACAATGAACAGAGTGGGAACACAGCCCCACCCATCAGCAAACAGGCTGCCAAAGTCCTCAGAGACACACAGCCACCTCTAATCATAACCAGAGACAAAGCCCTTCCCACAGGAAAAAGGCTCAGCTCAACCTACCAGTGGGCAGGCACCAGACTCTCCCATCAGGAAGCCTGCAACAAACCTCTGTATCTTTACCCACAAGAGGAAAGACGTCAAAAGCAAGAAAGGCTGAACTCTTGTAGCCTGCAAAAGGACATCACACAGAATGCTAGACAAAATGAAAAAGCAGAGAAATATGAGCTAGATGAAGAAACAAGACAAAACCCAGAAGAGTAGCTAAGTGAAATTGAGATAAGCAACCTACATGAAAGAGACTTTAGAGTAATAATAGTAAGAATGATCCAAGATCTTAGAACAAAAAAACTAGATCAATCAATTATAATAATTATTTAACAAAGAAATAAAAGATATAAAGAGTAAACAAGCAGAGTTGAAAAACACATTAATTGCAATGAAAAATTCACAAGAAGGAACCAACAGAAGAATACATGAGACAGAAGAATGAATAAGCAAGAAGACAGACTGGTGGAAATCACTGACATGGAACAGAATAAGGAAAAAAGAATGAAAAGAAACGAGGACAGGCTAAGAGAACTCTGGGACAATATTAAATCCATCAATATTCACATTATAGGAGAGACAGAAGGAGAAGAAAGAGAGAAAGGGCCAAAGGAAATATTTGAAGAGAAAATAGCCAAAAAAAATTCCCTAACATGGGAAAGGAATTACTCAAGTCCAGAAGCACAATGAATACCATATAGAACAAATCCGAGGAACACCCTGAGACACGCATTAATCAAACTGACCAAAATAAAAGACAAAGAGAAAATATTGAAAGCAGCTAGGGAAAAGCAACAGATAACATACAATGGAACACCAATAAGGTCATTACCTGATCTTTCAGCAGAAACTCTGCAGGCCAGAAGGGAGTGGCATGATATACTTCATGGGATGAAAGGAAAAAACCTACAACCAAGAACACCCAGCATGCTCTCATATAGATTTGAAGGAGAAATCAAAAGCTTCACAGACAAGCAAAAGCTAAAAAGTCAGCACCACTAAGCCAGCACTACAAAAAACACTAAAGGAAAATTTCTAGGCATAAAAGAAAAGGTCACAACTAGAAACCAGAAATTACAAATGAGAATGCTCACCAGTAAAGGCAAAGACATAGTAAAGGTAGGAAATAATCCACACACAAATATGCTATCAAAACTAGTCGTTGTGATACGAGGAGAGTACAAATGCGGGATACTGGAAATGCATTTGTAATTAAGACACCAGCAACTTAAAACAATCTTTCATATCTATAGAATCATTATCAAAACCTCATGGTAACCATAAACCAAAAATCTGCAATACATACACAGACAAAGAAGAAGAAGCAATTCAAATACAACACTAGGAAGGATCAAGATGGTGGCAGAATAAGATGTTGAACTCACCTTCTCCCCCAACCATATCCAAAAAACACATCTACATGTAATATGATTCACACAGAACATCTACTGAACACCAGCAGAAGAACTTAAACCTCCAAAAGGGCCAGGAACTCTTGATATAACTCTGTAGAACAAAAGAGAGAGAGAGAAAGAATCAGAATGGGACTAGAGAGGGAGCTGTGAAAGAGAAAAGGAACCACACTCTGGGAAGCCACCTAACTAACAGGGAGATCAGCCATGACAGAGGGACTGCAAAGTCACTGAGAAAAGCACAGCTGCTGGACTGAGAAGGGCAAAGTAGAGCCACACAGACCATCTGCACACCGCCCTGGACACCACAGCTGAGACACTTGGGCGGGGGCTGGGCACTGAGACTTAGGCTCCGGAGGTCAGTCCCGGGGAGAGGATTAGGGTTGGCTGTGTGGGGACAGCCTAAGGGGCTAAGAAGCGCTGTGCCACAGGCAGGGAAGCAGTGTGCTATGGGCTGGGGAGTGGAATGCCGTGGCAGAGAGAACCTGGGAAATGGACTGGTCCCGCAGGAGAGGCAAGGCATCATTGTTGGGGAGGGTGAAAGGTAGAGGGGTGGACCACCATAGGAATCTCCCTGCATACATGCGAGGGGGCTCTCAGAGGGCGCGGTGACTCTGATGCAGGCTATGGGTGGCGAGAAGCCACTTGTCTGGGCTATGGGTGAATGGGCACTTCTTGTGTAGGCTGTGGGTGGCTGGGCACCTCTTGTGTGGGCTAAGGGCAGCAGGGGGCTAAGTGCGATGTGGTGCCTCTTCCATGATCTACAGGTAGCAGGGATGGACCACGGCAGTTGTCTTGGAAGCCAGAGGGAGGCATGGCCTGCCACCACTGGGGGTCTGTGAGTGGGCTCCATCTGCAGCCCCAGTCACCTCAGGGGTCGGCAAAAAAAAAAAAGGAAAAAAAAAGAAGGCATTGCAAACGAGCACCAGGCATTGTTGCTCTCACCCCCCTGGGAACACACCTGCCCTGCTGCTGCCACTGCCAAAAGCACTGGGAAGCGCCTAGATGCTTGATCACTGTCCCTTCCCAAGACCCTGCAACTAGCAGTAGCCTGGGTAGCACCTCTTGTGTGGGCTAAGCAGGATGGGGTGCTTCTTGCATGGTCTACAGGTGGCAGGGGCAAACCACTGCAGTTATCACTGACTCAAGAGGTGGTCATAGCCCACTACCACTGGGGGTCCCTGAATAGGCACCACTTGCAGCCCCAATCACCTCAGAGGAGGGCATTGTGATTGAAAACTACCTTCTGTGGCTCTCACTCCCCTGGTAACTCACACACCCTGCTGCTAGCACTGCCAAATGCTCTAGGAACCTTGTAAATCTGCCTAAGGCTCATTATCACTTCCCAGGGCCCTGCAACTAGGAATACCCTGCACCAACTTCCTGCAGGTCTTTGCTGCTGTTAAAAGCCCAGCAACAAGGCACTGATTAGCCCTATACATTGCCTCCTTCTTCCTGGAAATACATTCAGAACCCTGGGGATAACAGCCTGATCACACCAAAGAAAGAGACAGCAAATATCCAAACTCTCGTGCCAAAAATAAATAGTAACCTCCCACAAAATACAAAGGGGTGCTCTTGCATAGAAGTAGCCCTTCTCAAGACTACAGTTTGGCTTCCCTAAACTCACAGAAAAAGAGAAATATAAGCAAGATGAAGACACTCAGGAACCACGCCCAGTTAAAAGAAGAGGAGAATTGACCTGAAGCAGCAAACAATGAAATAGACCTCTGCAGTCTGACAGACATTGAGTTCAAAGGGAGATTGTGAAAATACTGAAGGAATGAAGGCTAAATATCAAGGAATTAAGAGCGGATATGAACAGTAATGCAGATTCCTTTAGAAAGGAACTGGAAAATATAAGGAGGAGCCAAGAAAAACTAGAAAATTCATTTCCAGAGATGCAAACTGAGCTAACGTCACTAAAGAGCAGAATAAATAATGCAGAGGAAAGAATTAGTGATGTGGAAGATGGAATAATGGAAATCACCCGATCAGGGCAAAAGACAGATAACCAAATGAAAAAACACAAAAGCAATATAAGAGATCTATGGGATAATACATACTGGGCCAATCTATGCATAATAGGAATTCCAGAAAGAGAATACAAAGAAGATTGAAAATATATTTGAAGAAATTATGTCTGAAAACTTTCCAAATCTAATGGAAACTGATATCAAGATACAGGAAGCACAGAGGGCCCCAAACAAGTTGAACCCAAATAGGACCATACCAAGACATATTATAATAAAAATGGCAAAAATTAAAGATAGAGAGGATTCTAAAGGCAGCAAGAGAAAAGCAAAGGGTTAATTATAAGGGAACCCCCATAAGGTTATTAGCTGATTTCTCTACAGAAACGCTACAGGCCAGAAGAGAGTGTTAAGATATATTCAAAGTTCTGAAGGGAAAAAATCTGCAGCCTAGAATACTCAAGAATATCATTTAAAATAGAAGGGGAAATAAAGAATATCTCCAACAAACAAAAGCTAAAAGAGTACAGCAATACTAAACCCATTCTAAAAGAAATACTCAAAGCACTTCACTAAAGAAAAAAAAAATAAGTAAGAAGAAATAGGATGCAGGAAACCACAACTGGAAAACAATCATTTAAATAAGCCAGCATACAGATCTAAAAAGAAAACAAAAATGAAAACAAAAACAAAAATCTACTGTAAAAGCGATGATAAACACCAGGAACAGCAAAAGGACAAACACGAAGATTCTAAAAAAGGACTTCAAAATCATAGAAAGTGTGGAAGGAAAGTAAGAAAATTGAGAGTTTTTTTTTTTTTAAATAATGTGTTTGAGCCTATTTGACTATCAGGCTAAAGCAAGCAGATGCAGGAAGGGGTTAACATTCTTAAAAAACAGGGTAACCACAAATCAAAACCAAACATTACATTCACAAAAACTAGAGAAAAGTACTCAAGCATAAAATAAATGGAAATCATCCAACTAAAAAGTGAAAGGAAGAAAGGAGAACCATAGAATCAACTGGAAAACAAGGTTTAAAATGGCAATAGATACATATCTATCAATAATTACCTTAAATGTCAATGGACTGAATGCTCCAATCAAAAGACACAGAGTGGAAGATTGGATAAAAAAGCCAAAACCTACAATTTGCTGTCTGCAAGAGACTCACCTTAGGGTAAAGATCACATAAATTGAAAGTGAAAAAGATATTTCATGCCAATGGACAAGACAGGAAAGCAGGAGTTGTAATACTCTTACAAGACAAAATAGACTTCAAAATGAAGGTCATAAAGACAAAGAAGGATGCTACTTAATGATAAATGGAACCATTTAAGAAGAGGATATTACAGTCATATATATGTCCTTCATATGGGAGCACCCACATACCTACAGAAAATACCAACAGACATAAAAGGGGAAATTGATGGGGATACAATCATAGTAGGAAACTTTAACATCCCACTCACATCCATGGACAGATCCTCTAGACAGAAAATCAGTAAGGCAACAGAGATCTTTTTTTTGCTATTTCTTTGGGCCGCTTTCTGCAGCATATGGAGGTTCCCAGGCTAGGGGTCTAAACGGAGCTGTAGCCACCGGCCTATGCCAGAGCCACAGCAACATGGGATCCGAGCTGCATCTGCAACCTACACCACAGCTCACGGCAATGCCAGATCGTTAACCCACTGAGCAAGGACAGGGATTGAACCTGCAACCTCATGGTTCCTAGTCAGATTCGTTAACCACTGCACCACAATGGGAACTCCTGGCAACAGAGATCTTAAATGACACAATTGAAAAGTTAGACTTA
This sequence comes from Phacochoerus africanus, assembly GCF_016906955.1. Classification (NCBI taxonomy): domain Eukaryota; kingdom Metazoa; phylum Chordata; class Mammalia; order Artiodactyla; family Suidae; genus Phacochoerus; species Phacochoerus africanus. Next base: position 135,957,897 of record NC_062546.1, read on the forward strand.
ATTGACGTTTTCAGGACATTACATCCTAAAAATTCAGAATACGCATTCTTCTCAAGTGCACATGGAACATTCTCAAGAATTGTACACATACTGGGGTGCAAAGCTAGCCTCAACAAAGTATAGAAATTATTTCAACTATCTTCTCTGACCACAATGGCATGAAACTAAAACTCAACCACAGGAAAAGAGATGAGAAAAAAGTAACTATATGGAGACTAAACATGCTACGAAAAAAAAAACCAAAACCCAATGGGTCAATGAGAAAATCAGCAATGAAATTAAAAAATACCTAGAGACAAATGATAATGAAGACACAACTACTCAAAATGTACAGGATGCCACAAAAGCAGTGATCAGAGGGAAATTCATAGCAATACAGGCTTTCCTCAAAAAAGAAGAAAAATCTCAAATTGACAACTTAACCCACCACCTAAATGAATTAGAAAAAGAAGAACAAACAAAACCTAAAGTCAGCAGAAGGAAGGAAATCATAAAGATCGGAGAGGAAATCAATAAAATAGAGATTCAAAAACAGTAGAAAAAAATTAATACAAACAAGAGTTGGTTCTTTGAAAAGGTAAAAACAAAAACAAAAACAAAAAAACCCCAAACCTGACAAGCCTCTGGCCAGACTCACCAAGAAGAGGAGAGAAAAAAGCCAAATAAACAAAATAAGAAATGAAAGAGGAGAAATCACAATGGATACTGCAGAAATGCAAAAACTTTTAGAGAGTACTATGAATTGTATTCCAACAAATATGACACCCTCAAAGAAATGGACAACTTTCTATAGACTTACAGTTTGCAAAAACTGAATCAAGATGAAAACTAAACAGACTGATCACCAGAAATGAAAGTGAACATGTCATAAAAACACTCCCTACAAATAAAAGTCCAGGACCAGAGGGCTTCACAGGTGAATTCTACCAAACATACAAAGAGGCCTTAAATGATGCATTAGACCAGATGGACTTAACAGATCTTTATAAACATTCCACTCAAAAGCAGCAGAATACACTTTCTTCTTAAGCACACACACAACATTTTCCAGAATAGATCACATTCTGGGCCACAAATCAAACCTTGGTCAATTTAAGAAAATTGAAATCACATCAAGCATCTTTTCTGACTACAATGCAATAAGATTAAAAATCAACAAAAAAAAAACTGCAAAAAATACAAACATATGGAGAGTAAACCATATGCAACTAAACAACCAATGAATCACTCAAAAAAATCAAAGAAGGAATCAAACAATATCTAGAGACAAACTAAAGTGAAAACACAATGATCTAAAACCTATAGGATGCAGCAAAATAAATTCTAAGAAAGAAGTTTTATAGCAATACAAACCTAGGTCAGGAAACAAGAAAAATCTCAAATAAACAACTTCACCTTATTTAGAAGTAAAGAAGTCATAAAGATGAGAGCAGAAATAAATGAAACAGTAATGAAGAAAACAAGAGAAAAGATCGATGAAACTAAAAGCTGGTACTTTAAAAAGATCTACAAAATTGGAGTTCCCATCGTGGCACAGTGGTTAATGAATCCGACTAGGAACCATGAGATTGTGGGTTCGGTCCCTGCCCTTGCTCAGTGGGTTAAGGATCTGTAATTGCCGTGAGCTGTGGTGTAGGTTGCAGACGCAGCTCGGATCCAGCGTTGCTGTGGCTCTGGCATTATGCCATGGGAGCGGCCCAAGAAATAGCAAAAAAAAAAAAAAAATAGAGAAGTTAAAATGGACATCACGGAAGTATAATATATCATAAGAGACTATCGGAGTTCCCATCGTGGCTCAGTGGTTAACGAATCCAAATAGGAACCACGAGGTTGTAGGTTCAATCCCTGGCCTTGCTCAGTGGGTTAAGGATCTGGCATTGCCATGAGCTGTGGTGTAGGCCGCAGACGCAGCTCAGATACTGTGTTGCTGTGGCTCTGGTGTAGGCCAGCAGCTACAGCTCTGATTAGACCCCTAGCCTGGTAACCTCTATATGCCGTGGGAAGTGGCCCTAGAAAAGGCAAAAAGCCAAAAAGCCAAAAAAAAAAAAAAAGAGAGAGAGAGAGAGACTACTACAAGCAATTATACACTAATATATTTGAAAAGCTAGAATAAATGGTCATAATCTTAGAAAGTACAATCTTCCAAGTTTGAACCAAGAAGAATTAGAAGAGTGAATTGGCCAATCACAAATACTAAAATTGAAACTGATTTAAACACTTCCAACAAACAAAAGTCCAGAATCAAATGGCTTCACAGGTGAATTCTATCAAACATTTAGAGAAGATTAATACCTATCCTTCTGAAACTATTCCAAAAAATTGGACCACTCCCAAACGCATTCTATGATGCCATCACCCTGATATCAAAACAGACAAAGATGTCACACTAAAAAGAAAATTACAGGAGTTCTAGTTGTGGATTAGTGGTTAATGAATCCGATTAAGAACAATGAGGTTGCGGGTTTGATCCCTGGCCTTGCTCAGTGGGTTAAGGATCCAGTGTTGCTGTGAGCTGTGATGTATGTTGCAGAAGTAGCTAAGATTCCGCGTTGCCGTGGCTCTAGCATAGGCTGGTGGCTACAGCTCTGATTAGACCCCTAGCCTGGGAACCTTCATGTGCTGCAGGAGAGGCCCTAGAAAAGGCAAAAAAAGACAAAAAAAAAAAGAAAGAAAATTACAGGCCAATATCACTGATAAACATAGATTCAAAAATCCTTGAAAAATACTAGCAAACTGAATCCAACACTGTATTAAAAGGATCATATACCATGATCAAGTGGGATTTATCCCAGGGATACAAGGATTTTTCAATATCTGCAAATCAGTGTGATGTATCACATTAACAAATTGAAAAATAAAAATTATATATCATCTCAAAAGATGCATAAAAGGCTTCTCACAAATTCCAACACTCATTTATCATAAAAACCCTCCAGAAAATGGGTATAGAGGGAACCTACCTCAACATAATAAAGGCCATATGACAAACCTACAGCTAACATCATTCTCAATAGTGAAAAGCTGAAAGAACTTCCACTCTATTAAGAACAAGACAAGGATGTCCACTCTCACCACTTTTATTCAACATAGTTTTGGAAATCCTTGCCTTGGTAATCAAAGAAGAAAAGAAAAGAAAAGGAATCCAAATTGGAAGAGAAGTAAAAATGTTGCTGTTTGCAGATGACATGATACTGCACATAGAAACTCCTAAACATGCTATCAGAAAACTAGTAGAGCTAACCAATAAATCTGGTAAAGGATATAAATTAATACACAGAAACTTCTTATATTTCTCTACACTAACAATGAAAGAGCAGAAAGAGAAATTAAAGAAAGATACCCATTCACCATCACATCATTAAAATAAAATACTGGAGCTCCTGTCATGGCTCAGTGGTAACAAACTCAACTAGAATCCATGAAGATGTGAGTTTGATCCCTAGCCTCGCTTAGTGGGTTAAGGATCCAGCATTACTCTGAGCTGTGGTGTAGGTCACAGACACAGCTTAGATGCTGCACTGCTATGGCTGTGACATGGGCTGGCAGCTGTAGCTCCAATTTGACCCCTATCCTGGGAACTTCCATATGCTGTGGGTATAGCCCTAAAAAGGAAAAAAATATCTATGAATATACTTATCTAAGGAGGCAAAAGACTTATATTCTGAAAATGATAAGATGCTGTTGAAAGAAATTGCAGATGACAGAAACAGATTAGAAAGATATGCCATGTTCTTAGGTTGTAAGAATCAATATTGTCAAAATGACTATACTACCTAAGGCAAGCTAAAGATTCAACACAATCTCTATTAAATTACCAAAGGCATTTTTCAGAGAACTAGAATAAAAGATTTTAAAATTTGTGCAGAAACACAAAAGACCCTGAATAGCCAAAGCAACAATGAGAAAGAAAAATGGAGCTGGTAGAATCAGATTCCCTGACTTCAGACTATACTACAAAGGTATAGTCATCAAAAGTGGATGGTACTGGCACCTAAACAGAAGTACAGATCAATGGAACAGGAGAGAATGACCAAAAATAAACCTATGTACCCATGGTCAATCAATCTATGACACAGCACAAGAATATACAATAGATAAAAGAAAATTTACTCAATAAATGATGTTGGGAAAACTGGACAGCTACATGTAGTAGAATGAAATTAGAACACTCTAACATCACACACAAAAATAAACACAAAATGGATTAAGGACCTAGATATAAGACTGGATACTGTAAAACTCTTATAGGAAAATATAGGCAGTACACTCTCTGACATAACCTGCAGCAATATCTTCTCAGATCTATCTCTTAGATTAATGAAAACAATAATAGAAGTAAATAAATAGGACCGAATTAAATATAAAAAGTTTTTGCATGATAAAGAAAAACATAAACAAATGAAAAGACAACCCACAGAATGGGAGAAGATATTTGCAAATGAAGCAACTGACAAGGGATTAATCTCTAAAATATACAAACAGCTCATACAACTCAATATCAAAAAAACCAAACAACACAATCAAAAAATGGGAGGAATAACTAAATAAACACTTCTCCAAAGAAGATAAACAGGACTATAAGCATATGAAAAGATGCTCAGCATCACTAATTATTAGAGAAATGCAAATCAAAACTACTATGAGGTATTATCTTATACCAGCCAGAATGGCGCCATCATAAAGTCTACAAATAATAAATCCTGAAGAGGGTGTGGAGAACAGGAATCCCTCTTATGCTGTTGATGGGAATGTTAGTTGGTACAACCACCATGGAAAAGAGTACAGAGGTCCTCAAAAGACTAAAAATAGAACTACCATATGACCCAGCAATCCCATACCAGGGCATATCCAGACAAAACTACAATTCAAAAAGATACATGCACCCATATCTTCATTCCAGCACTATTTTTAATAGCAAGACATGGAAGCAATCTTAATGCCAATGGACAGAGGAATGGATAATGGAGATATGGTACATATATACAATGGAATATTAGTCATAAAAATAATGAAATAATGCCATTTTCAGCATCATGGATGGACCTAGAGATTATCATACTAAGTGAATTTAAGCAGTGAAAGACAAATATCATATAATATCACTTATATGTGGAAACTAAAAAAGGATAATATGAACTTATCTGCAGAACAGAAATAGACCTATAGACTTTGATAACAAACTTGTGGTTACCCAAGTAGACAGGCACAGTGGAGGGATGTATTGGGGGTTTAAGATTAAAACAAATAAAAATAAAAATAAAAATACCTTGAGACAAATGACAATGAACACAAAACCATACAATACCTAAAGGATGCAGCAAAAGCAGTCCAAAGAGGAAAGTTCACAGCATTACAGGCTTTCCTCAAGAAACAAGAAAAATCTCAAATAAACAACGTACCCTACCATCTAAAAGAATTAGAAAAAGAACAAACAAAATGCAAAGTCAGCAGAAGGAAGGAAATAATAAAGATTAGAAAGGAAATAAATTTAAAAAACCAATAGAACCAAGAGCTGGTTTTTTGAAAGGATAAATAAGCAAACCTCTGGTTAATCTTACTGAGAATAAAAGAGAGGCTCCAAATAAACAAAATAAGAAATGAAAGAGGAGAAATAATAACTGATACTAGAGAATTACAAAAAATCATAAGACAATACTATGACCAATTATATGAAAACAAACTGGACAACCTAAAAGAGATGGACAAGTTTCTAAAAACATACAGCCCACTAAACTGAATCATGAAGAAATAGATAGTTTTAATATACTGATCACTAGAAGTGAAATAGAATCTTTAATTAACACACAGAGACACACACACACATGCACATTCCCCTGCAAACAAAACTCCAGGACCAAATGGCTTCACTGGGAAATTCTACCAAGCATATAAAGAAGAACTTATACCTATCCTCAAACTCTTCCAAAAGGTTGAAGAAGGGGAAACATGACCAAAGTCATTCTATGAAGCTTCCATCATCTTGATACCAAAAGCAGACATAGACAATACCAAAAAAGAAAATTACAGTCAATAGTTTGGGTGAATATTGATATAACAATCCACAACAAAATAATAGTAAACCAAATCTAATAACATATAAAAAGGATAAAACAACATGATCAAGTTGGATTTATCCCAAATTCACAAGTTTGGTTCAACATATGCAAATCAATCAATGTGATATATCACATTAACAAAAGAAATAACAAAAACCACATGATCATTTCAATAGATGCAGAAAAAGCATTTGATAAATTTAAACATTTATTCATGATCAAAACTCTCACCAAAGTGTGGGTATAGAAGGAACATATCTCAGCATAATAATAGGTATTTATGATAAACCCATAGCCAATATAACAATCAATGGTGAATAACTAAAAGCCTTCAGGATAAAATCTAGAACAAGACAAGGATGCAGTCTCACCACTTCTATTCAACACTATTGAAAATCCTAACCATAGCTGTCAGACATACAAAAGAAATAAAAGGTATCAAAATTGAAACAGGAGCTGTAAAACTATCATTATATGCAGATGGCATGATACTATAACCACAGTTTCATGTTTAAATGTATTTACTACTTGATTGGGATCCTCAGAGTCGGGGGCTGTATCACTGGCTATCCAGTGTCTGCCTTAAAATATAAATCCAAGGTTCCTGTCATGGTGTAGCAGAAACGAATCTGACTAGGAAACATGAGGTTGCACATTCAATCCCTGGCCTTGCTCAGTGGGTCGAGGATCCGCGTTGCTGTGAGCTGTGGTGTAGGTTGCAGATGTGGCTTGGATCCCATGTTGCTGTGGCTGTGGTGTAGGCTGGAAGCTGTAGCTCTGATTGGACTCCTCGTCTGGGAACTTCCATATGCCACAGGTGTGGCCCCCTGCCAAAAAAAGGCAAAAAAAGGCAAAAAAAACCCCAAAAAAACCCAAAAACCTCACAAAACATAAATCCCATCATGATAGTCTTATGCATTAACTTTTTCTTTGTATTTTATAAAAAATTTTAAACTTCTCATGGCATATCTAGCTCTGAGGTACTTAGCCCTTCTCTTAATCCTCATGTCATTCCATTTTCCTCTGCTCAGGGGCTTGGCTCCCTCTGGCCTTCTTGTCCCTTGTATATCAAACCCTTCCTATCGTAGATGCTTCTTACATCCTACTTTCCTCATGGAGTTGGTAGGACGCTCATCCCAATAAACTCTTGGCAAACTCTTGGTTTACATCCCAACCTTTGGTTCTTGGTTTGTGTGTATTCTCCTCAAGGTGACTTTCCTTGATCACATAGTCCAAATATCCCTACACCAACCATCCCTACATCCCTATATCCCATAGCCACCTTATAGTTCTCTCATAGCATCCCATATTTTTATTTTGAAGCGCTGGTCACAATTTGGCTATACTAGTTTGGCTTTACTAGTCTAATGTCTGTTCCACTTTGTAGACTTTAAATTCCATGAAAAGAGTGTCTGATATAGATAATACTAAACACTCCATATAAAAACCACTGGAACTGGAGTTCCCGTCGTGGCGCAGTGGTTAACGAATCCGACTAGGAACCATGAGGTTGTGGGTTCGGTCCCTGCCCTTGCTGAGTGGGTTAACGATCCGGTGTTGCCATGAGCTGTGGTGTAGGTTGCAGACATGGCTCGGATCCCGCGTTGCTGTGGCTCTGGCGTAGGCCGGTGGCTACAGCTCCGATTCAACCCCTAGCCTGGGAACCTCCATATGCCGCGGGAGCGGCCCAAGAAATAGCAACAACAACAACAACAACAAAAGACAAAAGACAAAAAAAAACTACTGGAACTGATAAATGAATTCAGTAAGGTAGGAGGATATGAAATTAACATACAGATATCTGTTGCATTTCTTTAAACTTCCAATGAAATATCAGAAAGAAAAAATTAAAAACCAATCCCTTTTAAAATTGCATTAGGAAAAAACTCTAAAACTTAGGAATAAACCTGACCAAGGAGGTAAAAGACTTCAGAACTATGAAACATTAATAAAGGAAACTGAAGATAATTTGAAGAAATGGAAAGATATCCCATGCTCTTGGACTGGAAGAACTGATATTGTTAAAAATGGCCATACTGCCCAAAGCAATCTACAGATTTAATGTGATAACTATCAAACTACCCATGACATTTTTCACAGAACTTGAAAAAAAATCTTAAAATCTATATGGAACCATGAAATGTCCAATTGCCAAAGCAATCCTGAGAAAAAAGAACAAAGTGGGAAGCATATCACTCCCAGACTTCAGACAATACTATGAAGCTACCGCAATCAAAACAGCATGGTAATGGCACACACACACAAAGACATAAGGCTTAGTGGAACAAAGTACGGAGTCCAGAAATAAACTCACACACCTATGGTCAATTTATCTTCTCTAAAGGAGGCAAGAATATACAATGGAGAAACGACAGTCTCTTTGGCAAGTGGTGTTGGGAAAGGTGGACAGTGGCATGTAAAGCAATGAAATTATAATATTACTTTCCACCATATGCAAAAATAAACTCAAAATGGCTTAAAGACTTAAGTATAAGATATGATATCATAAAACTCATAGGAGAGAACACAGGCAAAACATTCTCTGACATAAATCATACTAATGTTTTCTTAGGTCAGTCTACCAAGGAAATAGAAAAAAAAAACAAAAATAAACAAATGGGACCAAATCAAACTTACAAGCTTTTGCACAAAAAGGAAACAGCAAACAAAACAAAAAGACAATCCACAGAATGGGAGAAAATATGTGCAAACAATGTAATCCACAAGGGCTTAATCTCCAAACTATACAAAGAGCTCATATATAACTCAATATCAAAAAACCAAATGACACAATCAAAAAATGAGAAAAAGATCTAAATAGACATTCCTCCAAAGAAGACATACAGATGGCCTATAATCACATGAAAAGATGCTCAACATCACAAATTATTAGAGAAATGCAAATCAAAACTACAACAAGGTATCATCTTACACCAGTCAGAATGGCCATCATTAAAATATGTACAAATAATAAAAGCTGGAGAGGGTGTGGAGACAACGAAAACCTCTTACACAGTGTTAGTTGGAATGTAAACTGGTGCAGCCTCTAGGGAAAACAGTATGGAAGCTCCTTAAAAAACTAAAAATTAAGCTGCCATATGATCCAGCAATCCCATTCCTAGGCACATATCCAGAAAAGATGAAAACTCTAATTTGAAAAGATACATGTACCTCAATGTTCATGACAGCACTATTTATAACAGCCAAGACACTAAATGTCCATTGACAGATGAATGAAAAAAGATACTGTATGTGTTTACAATGTACTATTATTCAGACATAAAAAAGAATGAAATAATGGCTTTTGCAGCAACATGGATGGACCTAGAGATCATCATACTAAGTGAAGAAAGAGCAAGACATATCACTTATATGTGGAATCTGAAAAATGACACAAATGAACTTATTTACAAAACAGAAATAGCCTCACAGACATAGAAAACAAATTTAAGATTACCAAAGAAGAAGGTGAGGCAGAGTAGGGTGGAATAAATTTGGAGTTTGGGATTAGCAGATACAAACCACTATATATAAAACACATAAACAACAAGGTTCTAATGTATAGCTCAGGGAACTATATTCAATATCTCATAATAAGCTATAATAGAAAATCTGACAAAGAACATATATATTTATACACACACTATATATGTGTGTATGTATATATATATATATGCATATATATATATCTGAATCACTCTGCTGTGCACCAGAAGCTAACACAACGTTGTAAATCAACTATATTTCAATAAAACAAACAAACTCAAATTAAAAAGCCAGATAAAGAGGAACTGACCGTGTAAAATATTTGGGTTGCCATGTAGAACATTTACTGTAACGAGCCCAGTAATCTGTTCGGTTAGAAATTATTCAAATGCTTGTTATGATTGATTTTGCATCAGATCAAATTATATGCCAGTTATTTTAATACCAAAACAATCATAAAGCAACATTAATTCAGTGTTCGCTTGACCTTCATATTAAAGATTTTGGAGCATTGAGAATACCTTTCCTTTCTGTTCTTAGGAGGTCAAGACAAAGGTAAAAAAAAAATCTTCAGGCCAAACCTGACTACCTATGGTAAAAGCTGTTTAGCAGCATAATTTATAGGGAACATGTGATAGTTTCCAGGAGTGACATGCGTCATCTTTCCACATGAAACTATGTAGAATGTAATTTTACAGTTGGGTAAATTCTCAAGGCAGGGCACAAAGGGACGCCCATTAATGTCAGGAGGAGTCAAGGGGCCCTATCCCTCATGCCCCTCTTAGAGAATGCACCTGTGTTGGCCTGCTGTGAAAGGAGGCCATTCCTTTTCCGGAAATTCCAAATGCTGATGTTAACCAATATCATGTATGGATGTTTATAAAACTTCAGGTTGGATGTTAGATTTGTCTATAGTTAATCATGACATGAAAATTGAAAGGCATTCATTTTTACCCCATAAAATACTAGACTTATTTTACAAAAATGAAAAGACCACTGTGACCATAAACATAAAATTTGAAACAAAAAGTCATATAATAGAAAATCTATGCAATGCTGTAATGTATTGTTATATAATGCTTATAAAATGATGATCTATATATGGTACTACAGTGCCTGAAAAAGCAAAGTCGTTGCAATGGTGGATAATTCCAATATCTAAAGTCTTGGCTTCCTATTTCTTTTACACAGGGAAGGTGGAACATAGGTCCCTGCAATACTTGTTAAAATTCCTATTTTTCTTTTTAAAATTACAACCTTCACACACTTCAGCAACCTCTAAACTGCTGCCCTTTAAAAATCCTCCGCTTCTATTGTATTTATTTTCTTTCCTCTTATTCTCTTTAAAAGTCCTAGAACAAGCCTGGTTAGACTGGATGTGCCTTTGATGCAGTGGGATGGGTAGGAAATTGAGGAGGCCATGCTATGAAGCTCCTAAGCAGAAGGTAAACACAAGACAAATGGTAATCAGTAGTACATAATAATAGAAATTTTCGAAAGCACCCACTGGATATTATTTGTGTACTCAACCTTAAATATTTTATAAATTTACAAATCTTTCACAATAGAGTTTTGTTTTGTTTTGTTTTGGCTTTTTGGGGCTTCGCCTATGGGATATAGAGGTTTCTAGGCTAGGGGTCAAATTGGAGCTACAGCTGCTGGGCTATGCCACAGCCACAGCAACACAGGATCTGAGCCACATCTGTGACCTCTACCACAGCTCATGGCAATGCTAGATCCTTAACCCACTGAGCGAGGCCAGGAATCGAACCCACAACCTCATGGTTCCTAGTCGGATTAGTTTCCTCTGCGCCATGATGGGAACTCCCACAGACTGGTATTTTTAAGTGCCAAGTACAAAGGACTATGGACAACACAAAAATGAAAAACTGCAGAGATATATCTTCTGCTATCAAACAATGAGTTTAAAATGTAGATGATGGAAATGTTCTATGATATATAGTTTTACACAAGATTATGATAAGCACTAGCCACATGGAGTTGTTAAGCACCTGAAATGTGGCTGGGGTAACTGAAATTTTTAGTTTCTAAATTATTACATTTAATTTACATTTAAATTTGAATAGCCACACATTTAATTTTTCTTTAAGGGATTCGGCATTTCATGCTAAATATCTGAAGGCCCAAAAGGATTGCTTAGCACAGTTGTTTAATACAAATCTGGTGAATGAACCAATGACTAAATGAAAGGAAAATGTCTTCTCCAGAGCCCCAGCTCCAGCTCAAATCCACCTACCTCCCTTCCCTCCACCATGTTTAAGAAGTTGACCACCTCCACATTGCCCCAAACAGGCCCTTTATCTGGGAGTGCCACAGTATCTGGTTCCTCCAGCTTTCTGCCTCAACCACTAACTCTTCCATTTAAGGCTCCATGAAATCCAGCCAATTCCATCGCCTAAGCATCCATGGAAACATCTTTCTTCTCTATTGTCCTAACTGCACTACCCACACGGAAATGTAGGTCTCAACCAGTCTTAAGTAGCTCAAACTCTGGGCCTGTCACGTTCTCCCTGCATACCTTTGCATTGTTTTTGACATAGTCCATCTTCTAACCCAGGTCCTAAGGGCCTGCTTGCTCTGCCCCTCCACATTTGCCTGGTATTCCAGGCTCTAGGTCTTTGGCCTCTATGCCTTTTTTCCACCTTTTCCTTCCAGGGAGTCTACCCAGAACCCCAGCAGTGGGTAAGGTGGGTCCAGCTTTTCCCACCACTTACCCCATCTAGGCCTGGGGGTTTGGGGCTAATACTGTTCTCTCCCAGCTCTGGCCCATCAAAGCAATCTCCACTTCAGGGCACTGACCACTGTGCCTGTACACGGTGACACCTCGGAACAGTGCTGCCCCCCGCTGAGCTTTCTGCCTGAGGCTTGGTGAAGTGCAGACTTAGGGTCCAAGACACTTCCAAGCGAGCCTGCAGGTCTCGCTGGTTGGGGCCTCAGACGGAGACAGACTCCCAGCGCTACTCCAAACTGACCCAGGAAGGGGGACAGACCAGGCTCAGTGCCTCCCCCCAGCACAAACTGCATGATAAAGGAATACGAGGTAATATTTTGAGGTCACTTCCACCGCCCTAAGCCCTTTACCTCTATATCTTATGAAACCCTCACAGTGGTTCTATGAAGGTGAAGTACCAGAATTATCCCCATTTTACAGACGAGGTAACAGAAGCAAGGAGAAGTCATCTCCCTAAAGGCACGCAGCTGGCCAATGTTGAGGCCAGTCTTTAGGCGCCCCTCTCGAGGCCCCAGTTTTCCCACTCACCACCAGAGGCCTTAGGCCCTCTGCAGCTCCACCTAGACGCACGGGATCGGTTGCTTGAGGTTGCGCTCAGCAGCAGCATCTGCGGCTGCGCCAAGGCACCCCGCCCTCTTGGCCAGAAACAATGCGGTGATCCTTGGGCAGAGGCAAGTTCGGGTCCCACATACTGAATTCTGAGTAGCACCCGTATTGGACAAAGCAAATCTGGGAAATCCAAAAATTGAGCTTGCGAGATAAGTACCAACGATTTTCAAAAGAGGGTTAATGCTGCCAACAAGTACCAACAGAATTCTTCAAGATACAGAGAAGTATCTCCATTGAGAAAAATTTAAAACAAAGTTGAATGTAGATTTAAAGGATGAAGAAGCATCATTTACATAGTACAAGTGATTTCATAGATGAGTTTAAAAGACTGGAGGTCCCATAGTGGCTCAGTGGAAACAAATCTCACTAGTGCCTGTGAGGACACAGGTTCAGTGGGTTAAGGATCCAGCACTGCTGTGAGCTGTGGTTGTGGGCTGTGGTGAAGGTCGCAGACGGAGCTCGCTTCGATCCAGAGTGGCTGTGGTGTTAGGCCAGCTGCTCCAGCTGTGATTGGACCCCAAGCCTGGGAACCTCCATATGGCGCGAGTGTGGCCCTAAAAAAAGGTGGGGGGTGCGTGGATCAGAAGTAAAGAATGTCTTTTAAAAAATAATAGAATAAATAAAATACATCAAGTATTTTATATACTCTTGCTTATTTAGTTCCCAAGCTAGGAAATATTGCCTCTATTTTATAATGGATGCAGTTGAGACAACAGAGTTAATTAACATACCCGAGGTCACCTAGCTAATAAGTAGTTTACTAGGTTTGAACTCAGGTCTGCCTAACTCCTGATCTCATGTGTGTTCCATGTCACTGTGCTGGTGAAAGAGGGAGGGGGAATCAAAAATGATTCAAGGTCTCAAAACAGGATGATAGTAGTAGTGTGGTAATCAGAAGTGGTTTTGTCAGGCAGAAGGTTAGCTTGGAGGTAGTAAACAAATGTATAAACTAGTCAGGGAGGAACATAGCAGTGAAGGTTTGGGAGTGAGGAAAAGACTGAATACTTAGGATGGGATAGATGTGGGAGCCCACTACAAAATCTGATGATTGAGGCTGGAATGGTGGGTGGATTATCAAAAGAAAGAATGTACATAAGGATGTCTGATTAGAATCTTAAGAAACTTGACTTTTTAGGGCTAAGGAAGAAAAGAGAAGCCACTAAAAGGGTCAATCACATTGGTAGAGATGGAGGAAGAAACAATATCAAGTAGGTGGTGGTCACTGGTGTCAGATAGAAACAGTGTCAAACAGAAAGAACAGGGAAGGTGAAGTGCAAGAAGTGAGCAAGAGTTTCCTGTTGCAAAGTTTGGTGACCCTTAAAAGAGAATAAGCACATTTAGAAGCCTCGATTTCCTCAGTTTGTACTTTCCCAAGGCCCTTCCCAATGTTCCTAGGCCTATGCTCTTATGCATAGCAGCTGTTTTTAAAGGAATTTAGGTAGACAAATCTGAGTGCTTTTTAAGTAGCCCTATGGCTTCATGAAGCTGTATCTATCTTTTCTCCCTATTTTTGGCACCAATGTGTGCCTGGGACTTAGTAGGACTTAATATAAACTTATAGGATAAATGATTGAGACTAGAGAATTTTTTTCCATGCATATTTTATCATTTGGGGAAAAGTTTATTTATTAGTATTGAAATCCTAGGTACTAATTAAGTATTATTGGTAACATAAAATGTTTTTGACCTCAAAGAATTTATACTCTATGTGAGGGGGTTAAATAAACACATCTGAGACTATTAGGTGTTAAGTTTTATGGAACACAACACTAACCAGCCAGTTGCAGTGGTCCAGCAAAACTGGTTTTATTTATTTATTTATTTTTGGCCACACCCATGACATGTGGAAGTTCCAGGGATCCAACCCATGCCACAGCAGCAACCTGAGTCTCTGCAAGTGACAACACTAGACCTTAACCCACTGTGACAAAAGGGAAGTCCTTTTGCTGCTGTTGTTAAACTGGTTTTAAATACTGAACTGTTTTCACCCCTCTATGTAGCTCCCTGGCTCCCATCCCCTTCTTGGGAACCCAGGTTTTCCCCATATTCTAGCAAGTGAATGAGTAAGGCCTGGCAAACAAGGGCTTCTAGAACCCTGTGCTAGCGGTATAGCCAGTGTCCATTATAATTGGGTGGATTTCTTGCCATCTCAATTGTTGATGTTTTGAATATCACTCTGGAGGGGCATGTTACTAACACTATTTGAATTTGCAAAAAGACCTAGAAAATCAGTATATTAAAACAAATGACTCAAACATAGTGGTGACGTTAATTTCCTTAGGTAAAATGGTTATTACTCATGGATTAATCACATATTGATCATGGATATGTGGGTACATCTAAATTTGATATTTCAGTACTAACTTTGGATTGAAGTGTGCCCAGTTAGCACAAAGATTGCTAATCTAGCCCTAGCTTTGCTGTTAATTGGGTTTATGGCCTTAGTTAAGTCACATTACTTCCTAGGTTTATTTTATTTCTTTGTGAAATTAAGCTAAAAAAATTGTATCAGAATAATTTCTGCTGCAGGTATCAGAAAAATCCTATTCACATGGCCTAAGAACCAAGGACTCACAACATAAAAAGAGGTCCACAGGAAGGACAGCTTTAAGGAGGAATAAATGAAGAACCTAACTCCACTTCTTTAGGAGTCTCTTGCTTCTACTCTACACGTGTGGACTTCATGTTCAGTGTAGTTGGATAAGAAGGACATTGCTCTCTGTGTCTTTCTTAAGAGTGAATAGTACCCTCCCCCTGTCCCCCCAATCTCCCAAATAAACTTCCACTGAAATTTCTGGTCAAATATGCTCCTGCTAAACTGATCCTTGGCAAGGAGAATGGGATCATAATGATTGACCTAGACTCTATCAGTCTTACCCTCAGACTGGGGATGAATCCAGCTTTCCCTAAACATGGCTAAAATAGGTCATGGGTACCCAAACAAAAGCAGGATTCTGTTAGGAAGAAGGAAGAAGAGAGTGACTGCTATGTGGGCAATTAAAAGTCTCTTTAACAGGTGAAATTGTTGACCTGTCTTCATTCTCTAATATCCCTCCCTCCTTACCTCAAATACCACTTGGAGTTCAAGCCCAATACTCCCTAACAGAGATTATCTATCATTCACATGAAAGTCATCCAGAGAAGGATAGTTAAATAGATAAAATTTGTTCTAACTCCAGTCCTCTTCTCATCATTCTATTGCTTCAAGGAGCTATAAAAGGAAGGGTGGGTTATCTCAGTGGGATACTCCATAGTGCTAATAATGCCAGTGATTATGGGTTAGTCCTTTATTAACTAAATTGTATTGTTCTAGTTTTCTATAACCAACAACCTGCCAGGTACTGAGAAGAGTCTTAGAAGACAGGGAAGTTTGATGTAGTTGCTGTTGTAGGGGTACATTGTACTTTGGCAGAAGTTTAGCTGTTAGAATGCCATACAGGTGAACCTGTAAAATAAGTGAGCTCTTCTTAGCCAGACATAATGACTCACTGTATTCTCATGAAAAGGCAAACTCAGAGAGGATTAATGAGGGTGTTAAGGAAGTGGGAGAAAGAAATCAGCTATCAGTACTGTTTTTTTAGTTTCTTTACCCAGGACATAGTGAGTGTATTTGATGGTTTGTATTTTGACCCCTTCCTGATTTTTTTCTTTTTTTTAATTGAAGTATATTTGATTTACAATATTTTGTAAGTTTCTGGTTTATAGCAAAGTGATTCAGATATACATATATATATATATTCTTTTTCAGATTTTTTCTATTATGTTATTATAGGATATTGAATAAAGTTCCCTGTGCTATATACAGTAAGATCTGGTTGTTTATCTATTTCATATATAGTAGTTTGTATCCGTTAACTCAAATTCCTAATTTATCCCTCCTCCACCCCCTTCCCCTTTGGTAATCCTAAATTTTTTCTATGTCTGTGAGTCTATTTCTGACTTGTAGATTAGTTCGTTTGTGTCATATTTAAGATTCCACATGTAAGGTATATATCATAAGGTATTTGTCTTCTCTTTCTGACTGACTTCACTTAGTGTGATAATCTCTAGGTCCATCCATGTTGCTGCAAATGGCATTGTTTCAATCTTTTTTATGGCTAACTAGTATTCCATTGTATTTATATGTACCACATCTTCTTTATCCATTTATATGTCAGTGGACATTTAGGTTGATTCCATGTCCTGCCTATTGTAAACAGTGCTGCTGTGAACATTAGGGTGCATGTTTCTTTTTGAATTAGAGTTTTGTCTTTTTTGGATCAATGCCCAGCAGTGGAATTGGGGAATCATAGGGAAACTCTATTTTTAGTTTTTTAAGGAACCTTCATACCGTTTTCCAAAGTGGCTGCACCAGTTTACATTCCCACCAATAGTGTAGGCTTCCTGATTTGTATCTGAATGTAACCTGTACCTATAATCTTACATCTATGGAAAAGTCATCTCATTACCTAGAATGCTGACTATCCAATCAGGTATCAGATCTTAAATTACTATCTACAGCTGATAATAAATCTATAGGTCTGCTCCGGATGAAGTGAGATCCTCTGTACCCCTAGCAAGGAATTTAGTGACTTGCACAAAGTAGTGGATCAAAAAAGGATTCTTGATCTGATGCTCTTGCTCCCTAACTCCCTTTATTAAATTATAGCCTGATGACTTTACCTCCTAGTCAGCTTCCTATACACAGATAGATATTTGAAGTGTCTTACAAATATATGTTTCAGTTTGAGAATGCTTTAACATGTGATTCAAGGTTCTTCACATTTGAAACATGGTTCTAGTAATATGATTATTAACTACTGATTTCACTATAGGTACCAGATTCAGAGTTGGATCGAGAATTACAATATTGTAAGATAGGAAAAAAAGACTAAATAGAAAGAGTCAACATCATGTGGTCCTGGTTTTTAAAAGAAGCTATCTTTTAAAATATTTAAAAATTAAGCAACAGTGTCTTTAATATTTACCCATATGTTAACTCTTTTAGTGCTCTTCATTCCTTTTTGGTCATCCAGATTTCCACCAAATTTCATTTTCATTATGCCTATGAGACTTCTTTCAATATTCCTTATGATTCAGTTTTGCTGGTAATTATTTTTTTTAGCTTTTGAATGTCTGACAAAATTCTCTATTTCCTCTCCATTCTTGAGATGTTTTCAATAAATATAGAATTCTACATTGACACATCTTTTTTTTTCTTCCTTTCAGTACCTCAAAGATAGCTCTCCACTGTCTTCTGGATTGTGTTGTTTTCAGCAAGAAATTTGCTGTTGTTCTTTTCTTTGTTCTTCTGTATACAATGTGTCTTTTTTCCATTTAGTTATGATATGTATCAATATAATTTTATTCATGTTTCTTGTGCTTCAGTTTTGATGAGGGTTTTCAATCTATAGATCTCTAATTTTCAACAGAATTAGAAAATCTTTGGCCGTTATTCTTCAAATGCTTTTTATGCCCTCCCCTTTTGGTGACTCTTTAAGTTACATTAATGTCTAAAGTTGTCTCCCAGCTCAGTGATGCTCTGTTCAATTTTTCTCCAGTCTTTTATCTCTGTTTTTCATACTAAGTATTTTCTTTTGTTATGTATTCAAGTTCACTAGTCTTTTCTGTTTCATTGTCTAATCTGTTGTTAATTTTACTCAGAGAAATTTTGTCACTTACTGCATTTTTCTATCCCTAGAAATTTGACTTGGTTACTTTTATGTAATCAAATGTCTCTATTTGTGACTTACTTTTTGTTCTATCTTCTTGAATATATGGAATATAATTATAATAACTGTTTTAATGTCCTTGTGTACTAATTGTTTTTTTCCATGTCATTTCTAGATCTTTCTCTTTTGATTTATTTTTCTCCTCACCGTGTATCATATTTTCCTGTTTCTTTGAATATCGAGGAATTTTCAACTGGATGACAGACATTGTGAATTTTACCTTGTTGTGTGCCAGGTATAATTAAATTCCTGTAAATATTCATGAGCTTTGTTCTGAACCTCAAAATTACTGGGAAACAGCTTGATTCAACCAAGGCTTGCTTTTGATTTTTGCTAGGTATAACAAGAGTAGCCTTTAGTCTAGGGCTAACTTTTCCCTATTACTGAGGCAATACCTTTCTGCATATTCAGTGTCGTATGAATTACGAGGATTTTACATTTTCTCCATGGGAATATGAACTAGTTCCAGCCTGGTGTGAATTCCAGACATTTTTCTCTCTTCTCCTTTTGAGATGTTTCCTTTCCTATCTACTCAGTCAAAGACTTAAAGGGGACCCTTTGCATGTCCTTGGAGTGTTGTGTG